>NC_046159.1:43651398-43765598 GCF_011064425.1 Rattus rattus
CAGCGTGCTTCATCAACAAATCATTTTAGATTTATATTTATTCCAAAGTAACTACTTACATTAACCAAAATTGTTCATCAAGATAAAAATGACTCATAATTGCCAGAGCTACTTTTTATATTTGCATGTGCTACAAAGAATTAGTCAAAATATTTCAGTATCACATAGGTATTGGTCTATATCTTTATAATAACTAGAGTCCTAAACATTTTCAAGTCTATCAAGATATGAGCATTTTTTTAAATATTCATTTTTATCTTTAATTACATGCATGTGGTATGTCTGTGTGTAAGTATGTGTGAGTACTGGTACCCATGGACTTCAAAGAAATCATTGGGTCTCCTGGAGCTGAGGTTGCAGAAGATAATGAAGCATGCATCACGGTTGCTGGGAAACCCTTAATATTCTATAAAACAGTGTGTGCCCTTATCTAACAAGTCAACTCTCCAGTCATTAATACAAGGAGTTAGCTACAAAACACAAAAAGAATCATACTTTTTCAATCATTAATAACAATAAATACGTAAAAATAATATTATTCAATTTGCTCATATTTTGCTCAAAGGAAAAAAGTAAACGTAACGTTTTCTAACACATTTAATATACACTGTGCCAGTGTTAAAAAAATCGCTTAGCTATTTTGTCAATGTTTTGTTTCCTGGCCTCCTCTAGGAATTTTGTATGTTGCTAGTCATCAAGACTTCAATAATTCTCAAATAACATAACAAAACCACAGTCTCAAAAGAGCAAATATGAACCAGGTGAAGAGGCCATGGCCTTTCCCCTTCTCTTATAGCCCTGTCCACAAGAAAAAGGCTTCCAGAAAGACCTTATTTAGTTAGGGATCTAGGAATCCACAGATGTTCCTTGACAGGCCTGAGAAACCTACACTGGTGTTAGCAACACTTCTTACATATAATATTCTGCAAAAATATCTGTGTATGTAACAGAGGCAGCCACATGTGAAGCAAGTTTATACATATCAGTGTAGGCATCAAAGAAACAGACACTTTGCCATAGTTATCTTTTAAAAAACTATTTAAACTTACTAATTTTAATGATAGAAATTATAGTACTCATTGTAGTCCTGTGTTGTTTTGAATATGTTTACATCATAGAATATAAAACATATAAAAATCATGTAAGTTTGCACTGTGTCATACATATGTATTTTTGATTGGTGAGAATAATTAAAATTCAACCTTTTACCAATTTCTAAGAAACATGGTACATTTTCTAAATATGGTTACTTTGCTGTTTCCTTAATTTTCCACTTAATTCTCCTTAGTTTCATTTTAAATATGGACTGACTCTTTTCTTTTGAAACTTGCAGTAGATATTGTTAAACCTCTAGCACTTGCGAATTGAATACCTCAGCTATGCCCATTTAGAATGGTAATTAAAGGGCTTTTTGATTCCCTACTTTACCTAGATGTCGGGGTGAATTTATTCATTTGTTTGTTCTTTAGGTGTTAGTCATGCATTTTTTCAAAGTTAGTTATGTTATTAAAATCAATTTTTAAATTCATTTAAATATGCTTAGGAACAAGGGGCAGAAACTATCAACCAATGAGTATTTTTTAAAAAGCATTGTACAAGATCTCAATTGTTATTATTATTCATTTTTATTATTATAAATTTTTAAGTAAAACAGAATGATATCACTTCCCTTTTCTTCTCTCTCATCTCTCTTATGGAATCCTGCCTTGCTTCCTCTCAACATTGAAGCTATATTTTCTTTACTTGCTATTGTTACACACACACACACACACACACACACACACACACACACACACACACACACACACACCCCTAAATATATAAATACAACACTTAGAGCTTTTCATCATGGGAAAACCTCTTTTTTTTCACTTTCAGCATTCTTGATTTGCCTGTAGTCTTCTGTCTACAGATGGGACCTAGAGTCTATTTAGCAGAGAAGAAATCATAACTGATACCAAAAACCTAATCAATCATTTGGGGTCAGAGAGGTCATGGTTCTCACTGAGGAACCTGCTATCATCAATTTACTAAAGAAGAATAATCCTAGCTGCATCATTACATCTATCCACATACCCGTCTACAGGTGTGTCTCTCAAAGATATTTCTCTTTCCTTTCAACAGAAGGAGAAAATTTAAAATATTTACAGCTAGCCAAAATAGAGAGAGCAGGTAACTGTGGGGTACCCAAACCCTGTGGATACATTTCAAACGTAAGTCTTGGTTCCAGACAAACCTTGATAATTATATAATAAAATGATCGGATAATGGAAGTTATCCCAGCAGATATAAACTGTTTCTCCAGATGCAAAGAGTGGCTTGATTTAGTGACATTTGCTAGTGATACATTCTATAGTGTGAAGAAGCAAAGAGTCTCAGTGTCTAGATCTGAAGCTGAGGTTGTCATAAGAATCAGAAGTGAATGTCTATAAGACTATGTCTCCTATCATCATCTTCTATACATGGTGACCATATGATGTAAGATTTTTTTTTACTACATTTTAATTGTGAAGATATCTAAAATATTTCAGGGAAAATACTAGAAAATTTAAAACTTCTCATAACAGATTCCATCTAGATCAATGTGTCACAATCAATTTACAGAGTTAGACCCCATTTTAAACTCATTCCTTTTGTTTGTTGTTTTGTTCTTGGGGTTCAGAACAAGCTCTTGTTCATTTGAGGCAGGCACTCTACCAGTGAGCTAGATTTCTAATAGTATTTACAGCAAATCCAATCGCTGTGGTCCTAAAACACTGACAATAACCCAAGAACTTAATTTGATTCCCTGATCTCATTTAGTTATTCTTAAAAAATGTTGTTGTGCCATTAGAGTTAGCAAGCCAACTGAAAATGAATAAAGAAACAGCAGAGAGAAACAGATTAACAAATTAATACACACCTCCCATTTTATAATCATTTCCTTGGGTTGAGATGCTTGAACTCTGATGTTATGTGGATTCTTGTCTGGAGCTGAGAAGTGACAAGCATTAAATTATTTGTTTTTACTTCATAGTAACCAGTTGGTTAAATATCATAACACCCAACCCCTCAGAAGCCAAATAAATAAATATTTTACAATACTTATTAAATTCAATAGTTTCCAAGATTTAAGATAGCTTTGCAGGATAAATTTAATTAAGAGGAGTAAAGTAAGGTTCTTAGAGTTCTATACTGACTGTATAGTGGAAAGTATATGATTTGCTACAGGTATTTTAAATTTAAGTCTGCGAGTTAAAATTTGAAGCTTATTTAAAGAAACATACTATTTAAAATTTTCAAACTGTACTTTACTGTCACAATTAGTGAGAAAATATATGCTATGAATACATGCCCATAGAAGCATGGAAATTTATGTATCAATATCAACAAACCACTTTTATAGATATTAAATTGAAGTAGCATGTAATACGTGTATGAAATGCACTCATGTAGATGCATTTTATTGGAAACATCCTAACAAGGATTTTAACACCTAATCCAGTATAAGGTAAAAACATACAAGCTCCAGATTCAAGTTGTACTTCATCTTGCTTCTTCCTTAGTCAAAAAATATTGATTATACCTAGCATGCTTATTTTACTCAGGAAAAAGCAAATACCATATCATGACCACAATACTGCCCAACGCTAATTCCATCATATATATTGTCTCTACACTGTTTCTGTCGGTGACTCATAAAGTTGATCTGATAATTTAGATGTAAATGGAAATACATACATTTTAAATTCATAAGGAAGTAATACTAGTACATAGTTTTACATTTTTTCATAGTTTTACATTTTTAAATGATTTTTGTATGAGCCAATGATATTTCTTTGGGAATTGAGTCCATGGTTTTCTCTATCTACTGAGCTTCCATTTAGAATTTCCATGATAAAACTGCTTCCAACATGATATTGATATTTAGCTGTTGAAAATTTCTTAAGTGTAGTATTTTCTCGCATACCATGTACCAATTCCAATCTCCTCACTATCAAATAAATTTACAACTCTAAAACTTGCAAACTTGCAAAGCTTTTCAAATTATTTTCAGTAATCTAAAATCTTACATTACATGCTTGATCTTTTTGTTAATGCATTCAAAAACAATGATTTGGCCAACATGAAATATTATGTTAGCAACCTGATGGTAGGCCTTCCATACCTGCTGGTGGAGTTTCATGATGGTCTGATGGTTGGCTGGAGTGACTTTTTCCGACTTCGTTTACAGCTGTGACCCTAAACTGATATCTCACATATGGAGCCAAAGGTAGCACAACATCTGTCTCTTCTCCCCGGACTCTAGTTAGTTCCTCCCACTTTCCAGGTTCCTCTCTGTTCCCTTCAAATTCTACAATGTACTCTGAGGGAAGACCATGAACAAGCTATTAGACATATTGAGTCTGTTGAAAGTTTATTAAGACTTAATTACAATACTAAAAACTTTTGTAAAAAGGAAGAAAAATGGAGCTGACAGAAGAGTAAAGTGTTTTTCTTGAAAGCTTGAATCTTGGGTTCATTTTCCAGAACCTATATAAAAGTACGCATTTGTATCCTAGCACAAGATAGGTGAAAATAAGAGAATCTCTAAGGTTCCTAGACAGCTACTGGTCTACTTGACAATTCACAGGCTATGAGACATCCTGTCTCAAAAATAAATGATTAAACAGAAGATAGCCAGTGCTTAAGAAATAATACCTACCCAAGAATAATTGCTGATATAAATATACCTGCATGTACATCCACACACACACACACACACACACACACACACACACACACACACACACACACATACAGACATACACATGTTTATGTTCATATACACACACTCACATCTGTATACACAGGACCTTGCATACACCAAAACATACAACAACATTGAATAAAAGAGTAATGTCATTTCCAGGAAAATGAGTTAAACTGGAGAAAACCCTCTTAAGTTAATTAAGCCAATCTCAGGAAGACAAAGTTATTTTCATTGGTGATTTTTAGATTTTATACAGACATGTAATCATGCACATACATGAGACATGAAAGTTGAGTTAAAGCTATCAAGCTGAACTGGACAGATATACTAGTAGGAAAAGGGCAGTAAGAGGGAGGGTAGGGGAGCATGAGGGGAAGTATGATCAAGGTACAGTACTATTTGTACAAAGAGTTAGAACTATGTAACCAACTAAATGCAGTTTATAAGAGTATTTTCACAAGGTTAATTTGGGGCTGGCACTTGCTGTTCTTATGGAAGAGCCAGGTTCAATTTCCAGCACACGCACAGCAACCCACGGCCACCTGTAACTCTAGCCCCAGGACATACAATATCCTCTTCTTACCTCTACAGATACTGCACTTAAGGATTGTACAGATATATACAAGCAGATAAACACACATACATAAAATAATGATACTATATAAATCTCATTTATTATGTAATCTACTATCTATTATGTAATCAAAATCACCATGTTTTAATTTGACTTTCCTAGGTAAAGATAAAGTTCATCTCAAAGCCTCCTACCGCTGATTTTGCTGTTGTGGTCATCTCCTGCTTCCCAGGACAGCCGGACACTCCTGTTTTGTCTTTCTGACAAGAGAAGGTTTCTGGGAGGATCTGGAACACCTAATCAGTGATAAAAGATAGCTGTAACATGACAACAAAAGCTTACAGGAGCAATGAGGATGTCGGAGCAGAGACAGTTCCATGTGACAGGCACCATGTTTTTCCATGGGTTTACAGCTCACTTGTCAACAGTCAAGTTCAGCTTCCTGAGATGACTTAATACTCAGAGCTTCCAGGGTGCCTATAAACCCTTGGGTCTGAGTATGCACCGGGATGATGGTAATCATGTCCTTTTATACGTTCATGCTTCTTTAAAGTTCACAAAGCGCTTTTATCCCTGTTCTTATTTGGTGAGAGCATTTGCCTCTCTTGGGTAGTGGTTCAAAGAGAATCTGAGCCTTTGAGATATTTGACTTTTTGTCAGTTACTCATGAAAATAACAATAAAAAAATCTATCAAGAAACTACCTGAGAATTTGTCTAAGCTCAACTGTGCATGACCTGCTGACACTGGGTTCCTTTATAATGAACATGATCTTAATACTTGGGGTGGAAACAAAAAAGCAGTAAAGAAACTGGAGACTGCTGCTTTCTGGTCCTGATTTCCAAGTTGAGAGACATTTGCAGGTCTCCTTCCTTTCTGAGATCACTCTGAGACACACACATTTCAGCAACCCTAGAGCTTCTAGTTTGTTTGTTCATTTATTCCTACCCCAAATGTTGCCCCACTTCCTGGCCCTTCCTCAAAGAGTTTCTCCCCCTCCCCTTCACTTCTGAGAGGGTGGCCCCTACCAGCGGTATCCACTGACCCTGGTGCATCAATCTCTCCAGGATTAGGCACATCCTTTCCTACTAAGGTCGGACATTGCAACCCTCTGCTACATATGTGTCAGGGGCCTCGGACCAGCCCATGTATCATCTTTGGTTGAGCTTCCATTTGAAATGCAGTCTTCTCCACACCTATAACCTATTGACCACAGCAGTTCTCAAAAGCCCATGTTTGGCTGACAAGGCATTAGGATCGTCTGAGGAACAACATTTAAAAATAAATGTCGCCTGTTCTCTTTATTTATGGTTTACCAAAGTGGGGATGCCTAGAATGTGCACTTGCAAAGTTATTGGCAATGTGGCAATTATGCACGATCAAATTTAGGATATATGATGGGTCTCAAGTGGATCTCTAATTTCCTCCAGATCATCCCTATCTATCTGCTAGGTTATTCTTCTCTTTAGGACTAAAGGATTTTTAAGAGAAGGGATATCTTATTAACCTTTGTATTGTCCTTAGTGCCTTGCACGTAGGTGTTTTATGACTAAATGAGAAAGTTAAAAGTGTAGCTGCTTCAATCATGCCAATTACTATCGTATGAAATCAACAAAAATTATGTATTATTGTTATATGTAAACAAGACAGGGACATTGAGATTTATGTGCCTGTTCTGCAATTCTCCAGTCTACAGATATAGATATGGATATAGAGTGTAAAGATACATATATGTATATATATATGTATATATATGTGTATATATATATATGTATATATATATGTTCAGAGCCTATTTTTGAAGTTGACTTGGAGGTGTGTGTGTGTGTGTGTGTGTGTGTATCCATGGTAAAGTGATAATCCTATTTCAAATAAACTTTACCTTCTAAATTTGCACTAATATTCTTAAGTATTCAAGGACATTTACTATAGCTTAAAGGAGACCATATAGTTATTAGTTATTATCCATGGTGGGCTTTAAGGTTTCCCAAATTCTTGTAGGTTTATATAGACAAAATCTTAAAGTTTAGAAACCTACATTCCTACTTTTGGCACATGTATGTACTCAAAGATCAGGGACATAAATAAAGGTTTTCAACAGGGCTGATCAGATGGCTTTCCAGGTGTGCACAAGCCTATTCCAATCTCCCCAGTTCACGGAAGGCGTTCGTTTAGTACGGCTCTCCATTTGCAAGCTCAGAAAGTTGACATTCCCTTGGGGTTTTACTAAGTCTCTAGTATGTCCTGAGGTTGTCCATCCCATCCCAGTCACTATGCTTCATTTGAGATGGAAATTTGATTCCTTGGAACATCACGCGAAGACCCAGAAGAAAAGAGAGAGGCTTTTATGAACTGATTCTCAAAGTATTTTTATGCTAAGTCTTCTCTAAATAACTTCCAAGTTTGTGTCTAGGTTCTTTAAACACTTACCTAGGATGAAATATTTTAGAAACTATGTCTTTGTCCAAAATCATTTTTATGGCCAATCATTGATGTCTTAATTAGATATTAACATTAAAAATGTATAATTTAAAACCAATGAATCAGTTTTAGAACTCCATCTTATCTGACCTACAATTTTTAAATATTATTAAAATTTTTGCAGGTTAATATGTATATAAAATGGCATCATAGCCACTTTTTAAGTGATCGAAGTTTGATGGTACTAGAAAATGAAGGACAATCCATAAGGGTGAATTTTAAAATTTGCAAGGAAACACAGAGGTGGGTACCAACCAGCAGAAATCCAATCTTATATTGCTGCCTTCACTCCAAACACTGAGGGGTAGGGCTCATGTGTCTGGATGCCTTACATTCATGGTGCCTGCTCGCATCTCACGAGTTCTGCTTCTGTATCTGGCAAATGCTGCTGGAGTAGTTACTAGAGGATTAAATGTTTCCACTTTCAGAATCCTAAAGAGGCTCACTTACCTAGAACTAAACGTCTTAGCCACTAAGCCAAATATATACCTTCTACCATGAAGGTTGCCCTTTGTTGGACTCAACTTAGTAGCTTTGGTTTCATAAGGACTCCAGCATCAGCTTCCTCACTCTCCATAGATGGAAACTGTTAGGATATCTGTAGTGGTGACATCTCAGGTAATATTTAGCTCATTACGTTAGGAAATGTCATTGGGTATTAAGAGGAACTCCTCAAATACATGTGAGAAGAGTGTCCAGAGCCTGGTTTTGAAGTTGACTTGGAATACTAGTGGTAGGAGAATCCCTTCAGAAGGAATTGTGCAGGTAAAGGCTTCCTGGAGGAACTACAACTTGGGCAGTGTGATTCAGCAAGCCTACGTACTGTGCAAGAATGGCCATGAACACGCTCCACTGTAGTTGTGAAAGCTACAACTTAAATGGCTTGCTGGCGCTTTCCTCTCAGGGCAGGCTTGCAGGTCTAAGAGCCGGTGGTGATTCATTGGAGAACAACCATTGAAAAACAGCCAGCAGATAGTTTGCGTGCTATATACGCAAGTGATTTCAGGGCTAACTGCACTGATGGCCCCGGTAAAGTGTGCACACTATTTTCCGATTAGAGCTTTATAAACTTCAAATATATTCCTATAAAGAACATCCGATGTCCGCACTCAACTTATCGGGGCCTTAGGAGCTCAGATGAGTTTCTGGTATTGAACATAAGCATCAAGAACTCACCACTGAACATCCCCATGCCCCAGTCTTCCACAAAGCCCACCTTTATTCTCTGAACAGTAGGAACAGGTTCCCATGATGGGAAAAGATACTATGAATTAATTAATTTCTTTTATATGAGAAGAGTAGAAATAATTTGAAAGTGATGTTGTACTTTAAACAACGGCGGCAATAAAAAAATGAAAATTCTCTGTATGAGCAGAGGCTTCAGGAATCGTTGACTTTAATACCTAGAAACAGGGGACGTTAAGCCTCCCCGGAAGCATGGGCAGAGATCTCCTTCACTTGTTTTCACTTACCAAGGACGGTTACTTGAGTTTTTTCCGAAGTACTATCAAGAGCAGTTTGAGCAGAACAGGAGTAAATACCCTGATCTTCTCCTGAGATGTTAGATATGGTCAGATTAGCCCCGTCAATCACGATCCTGTTAGGGAGGAGAGGGGGAGGCAAACACAAAGTACATGATAAGGGTAAGAACAGCTGCAACGACAGAAATGCAGCCCATTAACAACACACGATGCGATCTCCTTCCCCGAAAACGATTCAAGAGAGCGATGAGACCATTTCGTACCCTGCAGATGTTACTGAAGAAGGATACTGATGAAGACTGAGAATAAAGTCTTACAGTGTTCACACATGACTACACAGTATTAAATAGGATCACAATTTCCAAAATTACAAAATCCAACCATCTGTAACCCGTGGGCTGCGCAGGAACTCTGGGCTCGCTGCCATAGCTGAGAAGCACACCCCGATAATGGAGTTAGGATGCGCTTACAGAATTCTTACGATGTAAGCAGGGAACCTTACACAGAATCAAGGAGAGTGCTTATGAGACAAGAAGATTCTAGAACCCTACACAATTCCACAGAACCAGCATTTTATAATGGAATCCGACAATATCCTTTTTGATATTTCCCTTTCATCTAAGAGTTAGCTCCAAGATACATAATAATTACGCATTTAATGTATTCGAACACTAGGTGGCAGTCCTGCCCTTCATTCTTCAGATCACTTCAATTAACTTTATAACCCGGTTCTATATAATCTGCCAGTTTGCAATAGCTTGCTACACCAAACAAATCCTTTATCAGTTTTATCTTTAAACTTATATAGATATTATCAACGTGATTCCTCACGATTTTTACCTTAAGTCCCATTAAATTTAAAATACATTCACAGTAATAGCTATTCAGTTGAAAAATACTACACATAATGCTTTCTTTGTGGAAAGGGTAACCGTCCTACTTAAATGAAAAATTTAATGCTAAATTAAAAACTGAAAAAATTTTGATGAATAGAAGACAAGGCTCAATCATATGTGACTGCCCTTGGACAAGAATGAGAAGTAGTACCTTCTCATTCTGCATCAAATCATATAATGTAAAGTTGCCAGCCGGTACTGCTAGCTGTTGACAGGAAAGTATACACTATAGTAACTTAGGGGCCACAGCTGAGACTAATGCCTTTACATTGAGAGATGGCATATGTGCATGTACAAGACCAACATAGTAACAGTCATGAAAGGAACCGACTCAAGAAATGATGAATGAATGGTCCGAAAAGAATGGTGAACGTTGATTTGTTTCCTATATTTTTTAAGGTCATCAGATCTTAATTCACAATAATCTTAGGCTCCAACTTTGACTCCTTCTCATCAAGTCGCATTATAACCAGTGATGGTTGAAAGGCACCAAGCAGACAGTCAAGGGTACCAGTCCAATAAGTACCAGTTTTGGGATTTGAGTAGCACTAAGTTGGAGTTCATCCTTTTAACCAAGACTCTGCTGTCCTCTCATCTAAGGAGGGCTTGTCCTATTTCTAGACCTTCAGAGTTACTGTGTAACTTCAGATGAGATTTGACTTCAAAATGATAATTTCTTATCTCTGCCTCAAAGACAATACAAGAAGAAGCAGAACTGGCCTTCATGTGATTTAAAAGAAGAAACAGGATTTCTGACTCTTTTGATTCTATTGGATTCCATTGATCCTTTCTCTCTTTGATGCATTTAACCTCCAGTGATTCTCAACCCTCATTCAAACTTTCTTCTATCTCATGTATTACTCCTGTTCAGAATACTCAGAAATGTATCCTCAGACTTTGTATTCATGAATTTTATATTCATAGATTCAATTATTTGATTGTGGCTGAACAGAATCTTTTAAACCTGCATCTGTACAGAACTGTACACTTTTTTTCTTGTCATTATTCTCTAAGTCATACTGTATAATGACAATTTTATGAACATTCACACTGGATTGAGTATTAAATGTAATGGAAATTCAACTTACACCACAAATAAATGCATGTAACATTATAGAACATAATTTACTACACAGAATTCGGTATCTGCATTTGGATTCAGCAGTCTCTACCTATAGACAAGGCTACCTAATGTTAGCAATACTTTATAACACAATGACTGCCAGTTATAACTGGGGATTTATGGGTGAAAAGGATTTGTGTGAGAATGACAGGTAGAAAAACAGAATGGCCATTGACTTTTAGGAAGAAATGTGGTTCTGATAGATAATAGGGTCCCAAAAATTGGACTCTCCTATAGCATCATAGAAGTAGGTTTTCTGAGGGGTACACAGTATTTTCGGATACTTGGATCACAGACTAATGTCTACGAGTAAGTCCCCCAAACAACAGTTAGCAACATCCTTGACAGCTTGCTCTTCCAGTGGTCCCAATGGCTCAGGAAACTCCAAAACCTATGCAGTTAACCTACATCTCACATCTGGCTTCTGTTTCCTGCACTGAGGACAGAAACCATGCTTTATAAAAGTTAAGGAGCAAACCAAGAAGAAAAACATAAAACAAAACAAAACAAAACAAAAAAAAAAACCCACAAAAAAACAGAACTAGTATTTTAAAACCTTAATCCCGACATGGAAAATGAAACATATAAATGATTTTTTTTAGTCTAATGCAGTATGAATAATTTTAGGACTATTTTTCGAATGTGTGCTGTTAAACACACACACACACACACACACACACACACACACGCACACGCACACGCACACGCACACGCACACGCACACGCACATGCACACGCACACGCACATGCACACGCACACGCACACACACACTGTCTTTTCACAGCAGTGTACTTACCTGCCATCTTCTGTGCCATTCATCTCGAAAGCTTCTCCATCTTTACTCCAGGACAACTTCAAACTGTGTTTCAAATGTGAGTCACACTGGCTTTCACAGTATAGTTCAAGCACATGTGATTTAGGGATTCGAGGATTCTTAGGAAAAACTCTGAGCTTTGTAGCATCTGTATGTTTTTCCGTAAAAGAAAAAGAAAGAAAGATATTAGTTAGAACTACAGAGCACAGCTTACATTGTTATTAGATGTATGGAACACAACTTACCACAGCTGTCATTCACATGCAATGTGTCCTACAGCTGTATTCTAACATTAAATCTGAGAAAATTTAAGTATGTGCACTAATTTATCAGTTAGAAATTTTTCTTGCTATTGTTTGCTAATGTAAACAATTAAAGTATGAGCTAACAAACGTTTCTAGAATTTGAAAATGATATAATTACTCATTTTGTAGTGTTCAGAAATATAACCATGTTATAAGGAAAATTAGCCAGTTAGTCCATTTCATATTCTTATTAATTTACAAATATGAGCTAAAATGGTGAAGTCCTGGCATAGTCGTACTATCCACACAAACGTGGGGAATTGGAGAGTAAGCCGTGCAAAAGGGGATCCTACATCTGCTTTCTTACTCAGAACTATTTCCAGAGCTTAGAAGGGAGGGTAATATAAACATGTAATATTTACTTGTGGAGTTTCTTGGTGAATGAATTAGGGAGCTAAATGATTTAGGGCTGAAGCAAGCTCAGAGATCAATGAGTAGTAAAGTAAAAGTGAAGGCCTATCAGCGGCTGCACTGAAGAGGAAAGGTTGTTTGCTAAGGATGTTTCCGGTTTAAGGAGAACCAAGCAGCCCGCCCACTCTGTCAACCTCCTTTCCTTCTGAGGCTGAATTTCTATGATTTTGTTAAATGCTCAGACAGAAACCAATACTTGGTAAAATCTCAAGTTTTCTACTGGAATAAAACACAGAATAAAAAAGATACCAAGGCAGATATATCTTAAGATCATCTACCACTAAGGATGCATAACCACCTGCTGAGGTGGTTCAAATCCATCAACACCACACCCTGCCATTCTAGCAATAATCGTTGAGATGAAATGTAAGGGAGGGCTTTTGAGAAATGATCAAAGAAACTTCAACGAGTGCTCCAGCTTAAATGACACTATGTGATCTGAGGACACAAGAAGCAACTGAAGTCCTATGAGAAGTCATGACAGCAAAAAGAAAAACAACAGTACTTCGAATATCCAAGTTCGCCGTGATGACGGCCTTTCCCATCGTGTTGTCTACCCAACAAGAGTATGAGCCTGCATCTTCCTCAGTAGTTCTTTCGATCTCCAGTGTGCCGTTTTCATGGGTATGATACCGACCACCTTCAAGGGGATGTGTTTCATCAGCCACTTCCCTGTGGGGATGGAGATGGGAGTCATTTATCACAATGTTTGTGTGCCTCAGATACTCTTCTCTGTCATCAGCCAGAATTGCATGTTCTTTGGGTGCTGGACAGGCCTTTTGAAGTGTTCCTGTGGAGACTGATTTCTCTCTTAGAACTGTCTGGGATGTATATCTGAGCTGGCCAACCGACTATAGCTACAGGGAACTCAATTCCCTCCTTTTACAGTTCTCTCTGTCTGTCTCATAACTCCTAGCACCACTTTACATGTGTCCTCCGAGCTTAATAAATATTTTCTGGCTTATTTATAGCGAACTCTTTCGTTAATGATTGCTCTGGGCTAGCAAACAGGAAAGCTAGTAATTGAAACAGATAACGAACCTTCCCAACCTCCCGCTGTCCTAGGGGAACATTGGTCATTGAGAAATATTATAAGGCAGAAAGTCTTGCCTCTCCTGTGGACATGGATTACACTTACCCTATTAACCTCAGACTCATTTTCCTCCACATTCATCCATTCTCCAAGCATTTCCTGTCACAGCCTGATTAACCCTGTACATTTCACAGTAAGTGATGGCCTGGGCGTTCAGAGGACAAATGGGCTGCTGGCACAGTTTTTTACAATGTGGGGACCGAGCTGAGAATGGTGTGGGACTTGCCTCAGATGTAAAATTTAAAAGCACTTCAGAAATCAAGATGAACAATATTTTAATCAAATGTTACCAAAAGTTTAGATTAAATAATAATGGACAAAACATCATGGTTTAGTCGACAAGTTGTAACTCTGAATTTCTACAGCCTGGCATCAATATTTTTCACCTACTCCAGGCCCTGTAAAGGAAGAAAGCATTGATTTCCCAGTAAATTAACCAAACTTTATCAGTAAAGCAACTAACACAGCAGATGCTTATGGTGATATGTTTAGATTAAACAAGAACATTTTCAAGGTGAAAATGAATGTCTTAAGTCTTAAGTATGCTTGTAATTGAGTGTAGGTTAAGATAAATAGTTCAGAGGCTACAGCAACCCATAGGCAGACCCATCAGAGACAAAACAAAGCAATCCTTAAAATTGTCTTGGGAATCATTTTAATTCTTTGTTTTCTTTATGAACACAAACGGCTCTGCAAATTTATGTTAAAAGAAATCCTAGACTTCTGGCCAGTGTTTTCAGGAGCAATGAGTAATTACATTTCTTTCCTCACTTCTCAGAGGCTTTGACTCTCTGGAGCAACACAGATGCAGGTCAGGCTGCCAAAAGATGGCTCGAGAATCCCTCACCCCCATTCCCTTAAGAAAACAGTCAGCATCTTACCAGACCACTGTGGCCTTGGGTGAAGCAAAGTACTCGCAGTGTAAGAAAGCGCTGTACCCAACCACAGTTTCATAGTTTTCTTCATTCTTCGTTTCTATCAGTGGAACAACATCTAGTCAAAAATAATAAAAAATAAGTTTTAAACCTTTCTGCAAGCATTAGGCACAGAGGATATTTTCTAAGTCCTCGGCATATTCCTAAGAATTGAAGACTGCTGAAGATTGCGGTACATCTTCCTGAATTTCAATATTAAACAAAAATGAGCACATTCCGAAAGCATAATTTCACTACGAGATCCAATGTCTATAAATAAAATGAACGATGCTTTGATTTTCTTCCCCCATGTTTTTGTGTCCAAAATTCAGTTGGTACTTTGGACTGTCAATGAAGAACTTGATATGTAAGCATCAGTTAATTCCCCAAAACCTCTGTTAAAAACAAGAAAATGGCATTAAGCTTCTAATCTTGCCAGGGAGGATTAAGAAACACCTGGATCTCTGAGACTCACTGGCAAACAATCCAAGGAGACTTGATAAGTTCCAGACCTGTGACCTACACTGTCTCAGAAATAAAGTAGTGTTAGCATTCCTTCTGGGCTCCAACCAAAAGTTACTTGGCAACAACCAAGCAGGCCTGGCTTACTATAAAAGGGGCTGTTTGGCCCTTCCTCCCTCTCTCTGCCCCTTTTCTCTCTGTTTCTCTTCTCTCCCCAACCCCTTTCTAGCTCTCTCCCCTTCCCCCTCCCCACTCTTTTCTCACCTCTTCTTGGCCAGTCTCTCCTCTCCTCCCTTCCCCTCTCTTCCCCTCCCTTGGCCTCCCCTCCCTTCAACTTTCCTCTCCTCCCTGGCCCTCTGCTCTCTCTCCCTTTCCTCTCCTCTCCCTTCTTTCTCCTCAACCTGCCTCTCCTCTCTCCCCTCTCCCCTCTCCAATCTATCTTTCTGTCTCAACTCCCTTCCCAACTCCCTTCCCCATATCCCTGGTGTGGGCCTGACGAGGCAACCCTCACACTCCACCATACTGCTCTCCATCAAATATATCCTGTCTCTCCTTTTTTCTTTTTTATAAAACACAACATATAGTACCTGAAGAATAATACTTGAACTTATCCTCTGGCCTCCACATGAACACAAATATGTACACTCTCACACTGGATCAACCCCCTTCCAAAACAAAAACAAAAACAAAAACAAAAAGCAAAACAAAAAAACAGAAAACAAAAAAAAAACAACAACAAAAACAACAACAACCAACAAAAAAAACAGGTAGTTGTGACTATAACTTTGAAGTTTTTCCTTCAGAAAACAGTCAGAGAAGCCATGATTTGGGCATGCTCACCTACAACATCAATATTGGCATTGGCCAAAATGGTTCCATGAATATTTGAGGCTTCGCACTGATATACAGCAGTATGATTTGGCTGTAAGTTTGTAAAACTGATTTCCCTGGGGAACATAACGTCACCAGGAAATGGATGATCTGAAAGAGAAGAGAGAATGTCAGTATGATAAAGAGCAGAATATAAAATATTTTTGAACCATTTATTAAATGTGTCACACAGCATCTATATTTCAAGAACAATTTAGGGTGAACAATGGTTCACCAGTATCATCTTTACATTTGGCTCAAATCTACTTGGGTGACTTTTCAGACCCTTTTACATTTGCCACATCTTTTCAAATGATACTCTCAAATAAATGTTATGAAAGCCCATGTTGTCCTACTGCCTATCTGTGTCCCTGACCATAATAAATTTGAAGATGACACCTGAGTCCTACGGTGAGCTGGCTTACACATCATCACCTGCATCTAGATGTTAACCAGTGAGAGGAAACAACAGGCCCTGACTGGCCCTGATTTCTCTCTTGGCAATGTTTTGTCCTGGTTCAGTCTCTCACCTTTCTACTATTTTTAGATCTAAGCTATTATTTTGTGTGTTTTACAATATCATTTAGCCATTTTGAGTATGTAATCCACAAGACTTAATTCTTCCTTCGTTGGTTCCTCCTCCTCCCTCTTTTTTTATCAAAGTAATGGTCCAGCATGCAACATGTTAACAATTATGTCTAGCCTACTTTCTTCCTTTCTATAATGATCTCCTTTTTACTCAGTGGATTCTGGTTGCTCTGGTGGATTTTTTACTCACACTTAAAGACTTGGAGCTAGTGACAAGAGATGAGCCATGAGCGAAGTCTGTCTGGGTCTGGGTTACTTCATACATATTATATTTTCTAGTTACGTCATTTACCCACAAATTTCATGTTTCATTTTTATTTGCAGATGAATTCTATGTATGGTATACATGTACCACACTGGCATCATCTATTTATCAGTTGAACTACATTTATGTTGCTTCCTCTTTCAATCCTAGAGATCAATCCTAGAAACATTTCATTCAGGGAATAAACAGATTCAGCACCTTATGTTATCATTTCTTCTAGGCTCCACCCCACAGTTACCTGTCAACAACCAGATGTTTCTGACTCATTATAAAAGGGGCTGTTTGCCCTCTCTTCACTTCATTCTCTTTTCTTGCTTTCTTACCCTCCTCCCCCTCTCTCCCTTCTCACCCCATTCCTCCCCTTCTCTCTCCAGGTGCTTATAACCAGACCTCCTCTCTCTCTCTCTCTCTCTCTCTCTCTCTCTCTCTCTCTCTCTCTCTCTCTCTGTCTCTCCTCTCCTCTCCTCTCCTCTCTCTTTCTCTGTTCTACTACCTCCTCAACTCCCCTCCCCATGCTCTAAGTAAAGTCTATTCTATATGATGCCTCAGTGGGAAGGGACGCCTCAGCATGGGACCACAGAGTCACCCTTCCTTCCTATACCACCACCACTTCACCATACTGCGCCTTCACCTAACACATCCCTGGCTTCTTTTCTATTTCATAAAACACAACAGCTTATATGTTTAGTGTGTGTGTGTGTGTGTGTGTGTGTGTGTGTGTGTGTGTGTAAAACTCTAATGGCTAAAGAACAATAATAACTAAAGTAGCGTTGAATTTAGGGGGAACTGTCAACAAAAATTAGAGGGAAATAATGTAATCATATTTTAAATATACTACTATTGATCTTGAAACTCTCTTTTGGAAATTGGAGCACCTAAAATTTGAGCGTACTTATTGAGAACCAAAAAAATTACATTGGATATGGCCCACATGTAATAATATTGTCTCTGCTCATGACCTGTAACATCAGCTGTTACGAAGCTTTGTAAACATAAGTTTCAAAGAAAAATGAATATCCAACAGCATCTGGCTCTTAATCCCAAACATTTGCTATGCCCCAACAGAAAGACAATAGGAAAAAAGATAATTTTGGGCTAGAATTATTGATAGGAGGGACAACAATTCAAAAAATTTTAGTTTAAACCACATCAATAAATAATTTTTCCTTGATTTCCATCATACAAAATAACAACTATATTAAAGTTTTTGTCTGGGGAAAGAACTACTCCATATTGAAAGACCATTTTATGCATTATTTTTCTCTTCTCACTAGAACTATAATGTGTGCATTTCTCTGGTCCACTGTGATGTCTCTGAAGATGTATAGTGTGTTTTCAAACACTAAAGAGCAGGCATCAGCAGACAGTGGCTAAATGTTTTGTGGAAACACCTGAAATAAGGACAAAGCATGACGTTTTATTCATCAACGTTTTCTGTCAGTAGGTAGAAAAATAGGTCCTGACTGTCACTCACAAACTAGGGCTGTGTGCCTCGCCTACAAAAGAAACCATCTAGATGTAGGTAATCCCAGGGACTTGGAGCTAGAGAAGTTATTCCGTTGTCTAAGTTGGCTCTGTGTAACTACAGTGTTTCATGAAGATCTGAACTCTTATCAGGCTATAAAAACAGAAGAGTATGATGATGAGAAAATGGCCATGGATATAGCAATGTCATCTATAAAGATGGAGAAAGAGATCTATGGGTGAAGAACGTGGGGAGCCTGTATTAACTCAAAAGGCAATAGGGATAGAAATAAAGGAGAGTGGCAAAGAGGAAGAGGGAAAGGGAGAGAGATACATTGCTGTCTTTCTAGTATGTCTTGCACTGACCTTCTAACTTACAGAATTATATAACAGCAAAATTGTACAGGCTCAACCCACCAAATTTTTGGTAAATTTTTATAACAACATCAAAAGGCAACACAAAACTTGGAGATAATTTATCAGCTACCGTGTACTGTCTGGTTTTGTGTGTCAACTTGACACAAGCTGGAATTATCACAGAGAAATGAGCCTCAATTGAGGAAATGCCTCCATGAGACAAAGCTGTAAGGCATTTTCTCAACTAGGGATCAAACGAACTGGATTCCACACATTGTGGGTGGTGCCATCCCTGGGCTGGTAGTCTTGGTTTCTATAGAGAAAGCAAGCTGAGCAAGCTGAGAAAGCCAGGGGCAACAAGCCAGTAAGAGCATTCCTCTATGGCGTCTGCATCTACTCCTGCCTCCAAGTTCCTACTCTGTGTGAGTTCCTGTCCTGACTTCCTTTGATGATGAATAGCCATCTGGAAGTGTAAGCTGAATAAACCCTTTCCTCCCCAACTTGCTTCATGGATATTATGTTTTGTGTAGGAATAGAAACCCTGACTAAGACATACCTCTTCAGGATTATCATGACGGATAGGCTTCTAATTTCTTTATGACTGATCATAAAGGTACCACGAGGGACTGAGTCACTGAGCTCATCCTTTCTCCCTATACTCTTATAGAGACCTTAAGGCTGGCAGAGCTAATCTTATCACCAGTGTATACCTTCTTGCATCAAAGACTCTAAGATGAGCTTCAGATCAACATAGCATTGCAAAAGAAGAATTAAGACCACATCATCCTGTGTACACGAAAAACTATTAGGCCACACTTAGCTCTTGTTCTGGGAAAGGATAGAAACTGTCAAAAGAGAATTTGTCAGGAGTCATTAAGGCTAGCGTATGACCTTCCTGGAAGTGTCCCACTGTTTGTGCATGGTCTGGGCCAGATGAGCTCGATGGCGAGGTTCCAACGAGACCTCATCTCAGGATTACTTCTTCCAGCTGATGTGCCTGTCCTGTCTTTATGAAATATAATACTCCCTGGGCATTAGCCCACTGTATTGACTAGATATCCTGCAGATCAACATAAAGATGACTTTCATGAACTAGTGCACTGTGTGTGAATTAATGATTCTACAGAATTCCTGATTCGATCCAAATCATTTTAGGAAGAAAATTTTAAGTCTTAGTTGTTTTGCCAGAAAGATATAATAATGTTAGAACCAAGAACAAAGCACGCCTACTCCTCATAATAGTAAGTAAAGGCTTCATAGTAAGAAGTACAATGAGCTCTCATAATCACACTAGAAGGGAAGTAGGCTTCAGACAAATTTGTGTTTAAGTAAAAACAATTATGTCCAAGGAAGAATCCAAATCTGAACTTATAATTAACCTATTAGAATGAAACACTGGTTTGAATTTCTTATCAACATCCTTCTGTGACTACCATTTTTTGTAATATTTTATATCTGAGGTAATTTTCTAAAGAACTTTTTTTCTAAGAAGTTATATAAAGGCCAGAGAAAAGAAATAAATTTGTTGGTTGAATGGTTTGGCTTGGGGATCTCTTGCCTCATCCATCCATTCATCCATCCATCCATCCATCCATCCATCCATCCATCCATCCACCCACCCAAATGTATATGTCTCTTTGTACATATATGTAGGTGTATGTGTAGGTATGCAAGTATGTATGAATACTTGTGGAGTGTATGAGACAGGTGGTTGGGCCCAAGAAAAATGTGAGTGTGTTAAATGTGTGAATGAGAATATAAAGGAAAATGTAAATGTATGTATGAATGTATATGTGTCTGTACCTATTTGCCTGTCTAACACATCTTTAATTCTTTACCTTTCCTTCCTCTTTGGTTCACAAAGAGTTAACCAGCCAGGCTAGTGAAAGGCTTCTGACTGTGTGGTCAGAGAAGGCAGCACTAGCAATAAATCCTTTACCTAATCACCTGCTGTTAGCAACAAGTGTCAGTAGATCCAGAGGCCTGCAGCTTCTGGCTTCAGAGTAGCTTCAAGTCAAGATAAGAATAAGTTATTAGAGAAAGCAACTCTACTGTCTCATAATAACTAGGTCTAATCCCTGCCAATGATCTTCAGAGAGTACCCAGTCCAGAGCTAGGATTCTGACAGGAATTGTTCTCAAGTCTCAGGAAAACGTAACTTTTAATAGTTATCTACCAAAATATACTAGCCCTAACATAATCCCATAATTCTTCCTAGATGTTTCTCTTTCATAAGTGCAATGAAAATAAGACAATATGGTCAGAGAAACCACTACTCAGCTCTTTTTACTATGTCCCATTCTAGCTCTGAATTTACTTGTGCTGTGACTTCAGGTAAATGCTGTAATTCCAGTGAGCCTCATCATTGTGCCTGAGAAGTGAGGAATAAAAAGATCTGTTTTTCCAAGGCACTCTCAGAAATCCTGCATGTGATCTCAGAAAAGGTTACATGATAATTAACCTCTGTATTTACTGGTATTTAATTTAGAAACAAGATTCACAAAGATTATGGTTTTCTAAAATTATATGTCCACTGAGATTTTAAATCCTCTGTTAGTCAAACGGTCATCACACAGTGTGCCTGTTGCAAGGTATAGAAAAGATACTGTGCTCAGGAGCTGTAGAAACTGCAACGCTTGTTTCTCCCAGCCTGCCTGGCTTCAGTCCTTCCCAGGTTACTGATGAATACAGTTATTTCTGTCTCATCCACCAACAAATCTGTTGGTTCTACGTTGAAATATCCACTACCTGACCACTCTAACAACATGTCTAGCCCAAGGACTCGGCGTCTTTCAGTCACCGTTTTGCAGTCATAGAGTTAAAGGATGCATTCAAGGACTAGAAAATTCCTTTAATACAGACATTACAAAGACTGGGGATATAGCACAGTAGTAAAGTCAAGTCATATGGCAGGAACAGCAGTTTAAACTCCAGGACATTACAAACAAACCAACCATAACATTTCACTCAAACTCTTCTAACAACACCCTATATGTTTATCCATCTGTCCTCATTAAAATCCCAAGACCATAGCCAGGACTTATCACTGTCTATGCTCTGATGATGGTAAATTCATTCTACTGAATGATTTCACTAGCAAACACATGCCCTTCCTCATGGCTCTTCCTATACCCTGAGCTTAAGCCGATCTGTTCTGTTTTCTTTCATTTGTACAGACACAGGCACCTGGGGAAGCATCTCATGTACGCTTCTCTCCACTCAAAAAGCACTCACAGGCAGCTGATGGGAGCCAATTTCCTTACTTTTTTCATCCTTTCAAAGCATGTACTTTTATAACCGTAAATCTACCTTGGTCTTGAACTTTACACTCTCCTTGGTACCTACCTACTTCCTATCTATGAATCTCTCAGCAACACGACCTTCCCCACTACATTCTTCTTTTGCCTTTTTATAACTCACTGAATCCAATTAGGGCTGTCCTACCTGGATAAGGGTTATCCACTGGAGCATGGCAACCTGTCACTTGCTGTACACCAAAAGAAACATGTCACCTCTCCTTTAGCATCCATCAAATACCAATAACTCCTCAACTACGGGTGATGCCTCATATATCTCCCACAGTCATCAGTGCTGAAGTTTTGATTGACAGATCTTACGCAGTTAAAATACATGCCATGAGTTTATGGGTGCAATGGCTCCTTCCTGTCCAGAAAACAGCCTTTCATAGCACTGCTCCCATCCCCCAGCTCTTACATTGCTTCAGCTCCCTCTTCTGTGATATTTCCTGAACTTCTACAAAGGATACAGATGTCCCATTTAGGGCTAAGGACACATTGTCAATTACCCTTAGCACTTTGTACAGTTATAGGGCTCTATATTAGCCACTATCCACTGCAAACAGAATCTTCTCTGAACAAGCCAGAGAGAACCCCTAATCTGTGGGGTTCATAAAGTGGCTTCCTTGGTCCACCCTTAAGGCACTTCAGTATCAGGTCAGTGATTCAAGTATCAGGGCTTGCACTCCTCACCCTCCTGTATCCTTCTCCCACAACTGCTGTTTTATGCCAGATCCTGTGCAAAATATTCTGAGTGGTGTTTTTCTCAGGCCACATAACAAACCCACAAGTCACAGCTATTTCCATCTCTGTTTTGCTTATAAAAAAAACAAACAGGTTTTAAGAGGCTCAGTTGCATTCTCAGTCCCACAGCTTGCAAATGTTAGGATGAGCAAGCAAACACAGGCAGCGCGGCTCCAGAGTTCATAAACCATCCAAGAACTCTTCAGATAAATTATGACCTTAGGTAGCTGGCAAATTAACCTTCTTCAAACACTACCAACTACCACTGTTTCCATTCTGCAGAACTGAAGGTAAGACGATCCAGTGACCAGCTTGAGATGGGATGGCTTCGGTTTGTGAACCAAAGGAGACAGTGCCAATATAGGGGACCAGGACAAAGAAAGAAATGGGAGCCCCACACCTGCACTTAGCATGTTTCCCCGTTGAGTTACTTAAGTAGAACATAACATACAACATAGGTTCTGTCCTCCTGCCCAAACAAATACCTTCAGAATGGCCTCAGCTCTGGGCTCCAATGAAAAGCTCTGGGGTTTGCAGACTTGTGCACTGAGGAAACTGGTCCCAGACTGGTCCATTTCCTTTTTTCTATGGCCAACCAATGTGGACCAGACTCAAGGGGATGTTCTAGTGTTGTCAAGAGCAGCTTGGGAGCTGCTGTGTCATGTAGAGTTTTGGGCATCACGTGTGCCCTGGCCACAACATGGAAGTAAAGTGTGACCAATCGATATTCTGGGCAGGGGAGAGCCATGGGTTGAGAATGTTGCATGGGTAGAAGAAATATCAACTTCCAACTTATGCTTTCATCTACTCGGTTATTCTATCATTGCTTCCCAATGGTGGGAACAAGGGCTGGTTTGCGTTAATCCTATTCCTAATTCAGCCATTAGGTCATTACTTTATTATATAAATAAGTATATGTAACATACTATATATATATAATTAAGTTAGTATATGCATAAACACTATCCATGTCTTTTCCATTGTGCTGTTTGTCATTAAACTGCCTGTAAGGAAGCACCTGAAGATTTTCTGGCAATGTATTATGATAGCACAGCCCATCCCATCTACGTCATACATCCCCAAACTGTCTGACCATATGCTATTCCATTCACTTGCTGGATTCCCTACCATGTCACTCTCAGATCTTGGTTAGGTTGTTGTTAACTCACTTTCAATCGGCAAGCCATTGACTCTCCATTTGATTGTGGGTTGAGGTTCTCCTTCTGCTTCACACAACAAGATGCCGTTGCTCCCTGTGCTGTACACGGCACTCTGAGGCTTCTTTTTCCAGCGGGGAGGCTCTGAAGACAAAACAAAGAAATTTACACAATGTGTTTGCATAGCAAACAATCCACCACCCTGAAGTAGGTCTGTATTCCTACCGTAAACCAGCAGAGGGCAGACACTGCACAGTATTCCATAAAGTTCTACAAAGCAAGATGGGTGTGTGTGTGTGTGTGTGTGTGTGTGTGTGTGTGTACTTATATTACAGTCTGAACATGTATATAAATCTGCATACTAAAAATATACAACTGCCTTAACTATACATTCCTCTTACTGAAACATGAGGGAGGGCTAAGCAGATGGTAAATTCATTTAAAGCTGGCTACTGTTTCTACTCAAGATGCAGCAAAGGAGCTGAAAATGTGGATATACAGGAAATAGATTCAGAGTGTTTTTTAAAAAAAAAACAGTAAAATTTGTAAGACCTTGTTCCTTGATTATTGACTCTAGCATTTACATACCATATGAATACCAATTTGCATAACTTATCAACTTGAAAAAGATAATTTGCAAGAGATGTACTTGCAAAGGGCAGAAAGGGAACCTAAGAACATTTGACTTTTATCGTTGGAAACAAAGCAGCAAAACTAGGAACAAATAAATGATCTTCATCTTTTCATGCATAAAACTTCAAATGCATAACTCCAATTGAAGTCTCAGAAGAGAGCAAGACACATGTCTGGATTGCAAACATTGCTGTCACATCTTGTCACCATCAGGGTAGCACTATGACAATAGTTAATGTAAGACTAAAGTGTGCATGAATATTATTATTGGTGTTGTTGTTTTTATTGTTGTTTGCCAGCATGTAGAGCTATGTATGACCTTCTTGGATACCTTGTGCCCATAGAGGACAGAAGTCATCATCAGACACCTTGGTTAGAGTTACAGAGAGTTGTGAACTACCATGTAGACGCTGTGAACTAAAGCAGGGCCCTTTGAAGTAGCAGCCAGTGCTCTCCAACCACTGAGCAATTTCCCAGACCAACGTGCAGAGTTGATAATTAATCTCAGAAGTAGCTTAATGAAAGTTTAAAGTAGTAACGACTTTAGCTTGTTCATTTTCCCCCAAGAACTGTGGATTTTTGTGTTGGTTAAAAAAAGAAACTTTTAAAAGGTATGTACATATATAAAGTGAAAATATGTTTAAAATGATTTTAATAAAAGAAAGAAAGGGAATCACATGGGAAAATTAAATTTATTAAAAGCTAAGAGAAAACATACAAATAGGAAATTCTGGCAAGTCTATGTGTGTACAAGATACATATAACTTTAGAATCGCCGAACAGGGTATGGACTCAATTGTTAATTTTCATGTTAAACGCCTGTGTTTATAATAGATTACTCTAAAAATATTTAGTCCCTTAGCATAAAGTACAATGGTCTAAATTAGAAACTGAATTTCATTTTGAAGATGAAGACTTACTATATGACATTGTATTTAAAGGTTTATTTTGTTTGTGTGTCAGGGGTAGTTATATTGGTGGGTATCTGTTCAACATGTGTATTGGGAAGCAAACATATATCTGGAAGAGCATCATATGCTCCTAACTGCTGAGACATCTCTCTATACCCTTCTCTTTTAAATTTCTTTCTCAATCTTTTTATGTAACCACCACAACAAAATTCAACATGTGCAAGTTATAGGGGGAAAGCCCTATGAATATGCAAACCATTATGAATACAGTAGAATATATGAGTGTTCCTTTCCAAGTATGTAGAAATAAAGATTCTGGAATCAAAATATTATTTCATTCCCCTGTATAATAAAAATCAATTTTCCAATCACTAGCCTCAGTCTATGAATTTCATTAACCTTTGATATGAATATATCTTTGCACACCTATATTAAAGAGATATTACTGTCAGAAGCAAATGAAGGGCTGAGGTATTGGTTCATCTAGCCTTTGACCTTATGAAAATAATACCAAGCTTTGGAGAATTCATCTAATCTTTTTCAGGGTCATCAGAGAAAAAAAATTCTCATTTCCTGTTCTGGCCACTCCATGGATCTCAGAACAGAGCCTCTGGGGAAACAACAGAGACATGCCAAGCAATGGAGAAAGTCCTCATGGACTGGTATCTTGTGCGTGATAACTAGAAATCAAGGTTATTTTATCTGTACAATTAAGTCTTTGCATTTTCAACACACCTCTTTCCTCCCCTGTATCTATCAAGTGATGTAGGAAGTTTCAAACATTTAGAAGTTCGTAGAATTCATCCCTATGCATTAACATGGCCCTTCTTTATAAGTTCTAAAAGCACATCCTCATTAATTTAGATGTTTAGATGTTTAGATGTTTCTCTCCCCTCCCCCTTAAGCTGGCTGTGACTATTAAGTGCAGTTCAGGCTGAGAATCTCACTGTTGACTTTGCTAGTTGACTCTTTAGCACTTCACTATTGAAGTCAGCACAGAGAGTTCCTAGAACAGCAATCTCAAGAGAGCTAGGGTTGAAGCTTGCCCTCTTGTTTCTTCCTGTCTCTGAATGTCTCCAAATAGATGTATAGGGTTGACTATTAAGTAGAACTTTATGAATAACACTAAAGACTTCAGTGGAATAGACATAAGAAAAATAATAAAGCCTAAAGCATCTTGGGCGGGAAATAATCCTCACTGTCTGGTCAGTCAGTCTCCCATGACATAGATTTAATGAACATAATCTTTATTTGACAGCTACTTGGTTCACAAAGACATTGTTGTGAGCCTGAGGACATAGGAGCTTGATGAAGAATTCAAAATGGCTGAGATGCAGAGTCAGAGAATTGGCAGAAAATATCCAAAGCTCATGTCACACAACTGTGTGTAGGTAATTTTTAGTCAAGGGATTAGAGAAGAGACCGAAGATGAAAGAAAGGATGGGAAAACCTGAAAATGTAGGGGAAGAAACCATGGGGTCCCACTCTTTTCTTCACATGCCTGAGATAAGTGGTAGCTGATGAAAGATGCTTATGCTAAAATTTCACCAAATTAGTCATAATAAGAAAACAAATGCAAGGTAATAAATTAAATTTATGGTGTCCAAAATGGAGATGTCAATGTGTGAATCATGACAACATTATAAGCAAACTATAGATGTTTACTATGATACCAAAACTCAAATAAAACAGGAAATTTGGTATCTATGAAACATGCAATACAGTGAACATTTTTAGTAATTTTTTAAATCACAGAGGCCTACTTAATATTTATATTCTTGATTTCATGGAACAACATCTCATGTACATCAGGCAGGTTTCTGCTTCCTGTGTAGCTTAGGATGGTCATGAACTGTTGATACCTCCTGCCTCCTCCTCCCAAGTGCTGCGAATACAGGTGTGCACTATCAGACCCAGATTATGTGGTGCTGGGGATTGAACCAAGGGTCTTATGCACATTAGGTAAGCATTCTACCAAGTTCTTGGAAATGAATTTATTAATTCAAAATAAGGTATGCATGCTATCAATGATTGGACCAAGTTTCTGCATGTGGCATTTAGATACTGCAGAGTACTTTGGATAATATTAAGGACTGCACAGGTGTGCAAAATGATTCATATTGTATTTCTGAAATTGAACAGCCTGCACTGATTCCAAAGTGGACAGCATAAAAAATGTTGGAGGGACATCGTTTTCTTTCTTTTCTTATCATTTGAGTGTCACTGACATACTGATGTCTGGAGTTGTGTTTTCTGTGACACTCATGCATTATTTTTCTTTATTTTTATTATTATTGCTGTTGCTGTTATTATTATTTTACAATACTGCACCCGTGGCAGACAACTTCAGAGAGTCAGTTCTCTCCTTTCATTTTTTTGTAGATTCCAAAGATGTAATTCAGGTTTGCTGAAAGCCCCTTTAGCCACTGGACCATTTACACTGGACCTTAGTTATTACTGTACATATAATAATCCATAGTGTAGATGCCCAGAAAATATGTTAATTTGAGTTGCATAGTATCTGGTTACATGTTTAGGCTATTTTAGTTTAAAGTACAAGTTCATGGCACTTGAGTGTCAAAATAGAGAAGAAAAATGACAGACCTGATAGATACAAACAGACCTGATACAAACTTGGCTTGTGCATAGCCGAACGGGATATTTTCACAATGGACTAGAAAATCAAAATACATGAGGGGACTGCTTTTCTGCCACATGACAGTCCTCATTTAATTTGGGTTTCTAAGTAAAAGAATGATGGGAAAAGGAAGATACAAGGACACAAAGAAAATATAATAAAGACAACTTGCCAGCTCCTGACAATTAGTGATCTTTATAGCTTCTGCTTTCACCCGTTAGGGAGACAAACACTTCTTGACGATGCTCACCTGTTCCCATGCAGGTGTGAGGAGAAGCTGAAACATGCTTTTGAGTGTATGTTTACTATTCTCTCACGAAAGGGAAGTGATTCAATATTCTTCTTAAAAATAATATTTACATCTTCAGTTCACTAATAGCTATTTTAAAAATAGTGGAGATAATTTGTTCAAGAAACCTCTATCCCTTTGGAAGCCTACAGTCAACATTTTAAGTTGCATAATTAATTTTTTCTGGTATAATATTTTTGCAGCATTTGCAATTCTTTTTGAAAGCTTTGGTCTTAATAGTCAAGAAAACCGAGGCCAGATTGTTAAAATATTCAGCTACCGTAGCAACGCAGCAGCCATCTGGAAGGGTTTTCTAACAGTCAGCAACTCGGCGTAGAAGCGGCTAATAATTATGTATATCTGGTTCAAGTGTGTGTGTGTGTGTGTGTGTGTGTGTACGCGCGCACGCGTATGTGCCTGAGAGGCACCAGGGGCTAGGGAAAATATCCCCTGCAAAACATGTAGCCAAGTTATAGATAAGTATCAAATAATATCTAAAATTATAGTCACATCTTTCAAACTTCTTTTCTAAATGTCTTTTTGAATAACTTATTGTCAGAGGATTATATTGTTATTGATAGATGTTGATGTTAATGTCTAACATTTCATTCTCTTCTATAAAGATTTGCTTTGTTGATCCAAACAAAATGAATTCCCCCCCTTTTTTTTTAATTTTCCTGTTCTCTCCTTAACTAAGAAAATAGTACAGCAAATAGTGAGAAATTGTGTTAACCCAGAGACTTGACTCAGTCAATTATGGAACATGTACTTGTGAGCGAAATTTGTATCTGGAATTCTTGTCTTTCCCCCTAATTAAAACAAAAGGCCACCATGGACATGCTCCTTGCACAAACTGAAGCTTTAACGGAGAAGGTTATCAGAATATTAATGGAGATCCTACAGCTCTAGTTCATGAACTGGCAGCCTGGGAGAGATGATCCTCCTGCCTAGGTAAGCCAACACAGCACTACATAAGTACAAAGGTACAAGATATTGACTACTGCATTTGTCTGAATGACAGAGTTACTTTAACCCCAGAGAGAAAGCCTGGTTGTGACCGGATCCTCAGGAAGGAGTCTGTATTAATAAAATTTACAGCAGGATCAAGCAATCTCAACTCCAGCACCGCAGCCACGGCCCGGATACTTAATTACTGTGAATGCTACTCATGAGAGTGACGTCATCATCACCAAATTTCTTAATGACACAAAAGCACAGAAAATCTTAATTGATCAAGAGTCTAGTGTTTATGGGCAGAAGATGAAAGTAATATATTTTGGTACTATTTGACAAAAAAAATAGTATTTGTGCCATATTGTTTCTTCATATTTCACCCTAAGTGATATAGTGATTGCAAAGGTACAGAAAAAAAAAAGACTAGAATAAGGAATAATATAAGACACTCATCTGACTCTGATCACAGACACAGACTGACTGGCAAGATTAGCAAGCACTCCTAACCTCCTCCCAACCTCCTTCCAAGGTTCTTGCAATAAGGTTTGGTTTCATGAACATGACCTTATTTACGAGCATCATGTGTGCACAGTAATAAAAATCATTCCACGCAATAAAACCTTACAGGAGGGTAGATTTAATGACTGTTTAAACTGGCCATGGAAGTACTGTATGTTTAGTGCCTTACATGAGCTCTCTTCTTGACATTTATGCCTTCTATATGGTTTTGGGAGATAAATGACAAGACTAATTAATTAAGTATAGTGTTATTCAGTGCTCACCCTACAACTAAAACTCCAAACTAATGATCAACTTTGACAAGTACATTGTTCAGGCTAAAGTCTGTAATGGTATGCACTTACTTTTCTCTCGAAAGTAAAAACTTAAGTCCTAATAGGGACATACCTTCTACTATGACGTGAAAATCATGACTGGCTTTCCCCAACAAATTGTTGGCTGTACAGCGATAATTTCCTCTGTCCTGGTAGGAGACATTTTCTATCTTCAATGTCTTTTCATGAATTTCAATAGTTGCTCTTCCCTTTGGTAATTCACTACCCAGTTTGCTCCACTCGATCTGTGGAGTTGGTCTGCAAGAAATATAATGAATACATAGATAAATAAATATCAATTATAAATAATCTCTCATAGTATAGCTATTATCGTGCTGACTTTACATAGTCACGAAGTTTTATCAGCCTTGCCAATGGACACACCGTCATGTGAAGCATCAAGGTTTAACACGTATGCTTCATGACAAGTTCCTTTCATGATATTCTCCCTAGGAATCTTGTCCTTTCTGTGAAGTAGGCTAACTCCACGTGATTGCTGAATCAATGAAGCTGCATGCAAAATGGATAACTGAAGTCCAGAGAAATAATATTACAAGGGATTTGTCAAGTGTGAAAATCTCCCCATGGAACAGCTCCCTTCCCTATGTGACTTTCAACAACAAGGCACAGCAGCCAGCAGAGGCAGGAAACAATTTCCTCCCCCTGGAGTCCTAATGAAGCCAATACTAGTGGCTTAGGAGTGGAGCCAAGTGTGTGGGCTGGATAGGGGAGCAGTTTTTTCATTCCAGGGCAGCTTGGAGTGCCCAGCACAGATCTTGCTTTCCTGCTCTGCGGGGAACAGAGGTGAGGAGACAAGAACCTGGAATCTCCCTAATTCCAGAGCATTAGGAAGAAAGGTTCACAAGATCAAAACAAAACAAAACAAAACAAAAAAAAAAAAAAAAGGAAAACAAAAGGCAGGGATAACCTTGCCACATGTCTTACAGTGAAGGAAAACAGAATCTAGGTTCAACATGTGAGGGAAAATCCCTTCTCATAAAAATGACTTCCCATGACTACTGTGACTTCGTAGTGTTGCTGATAAACAACTGTAAGTGGGCACAACATTTTTTTTTCCTCCGACACTTTAGAAAGTGCATAATTCTGGTATTTACTGTATTTCTGGTTTTCAGTCACTACTCCGAGAATGATCTAAGGGTAACCTGAATTATTATTATCGTTTTTATCACTATCAAATCTGATGCTCCAGGAAGCTAAGTAAATATGAATTATCAGAATCAAATTTACATTCTTTCTTAGTGGGTACTATTTGATTTCTGCTTTTCATAAGTGGCCATCCTTCCTAACTGCATGGTCTTGGGCTTGTAGTCAAGCTTTCTATTGGGCACCAAGTATGTGACAATTTTCAAAATGTATTATTATTTTGTGCTTATGAGCATTTTGTCTGCATGTATGTATGGGCACTACATGCGTATCTCATGGCCCTGGGGCCGGAAGAAGGCATTGGGTCCCCTAGTACTGGAGTTCCAGATGGTAGTGAACCACATGTGGGTGCTGGGTATTGAATCAGGTCATCTACAAGTGATATTAAACACTGGACTGTCATCTGCCCAGCCTCAGTAATTAAATTAATGTCTCCAATTATCTGTTTCTGTTATTTCAAATCACTTGTTCACACTGAAAATGAAAAAAAAAAAGCTCAGTTATTAGGAAACAATTACATTGGAAGTGAATATAAAGTTCTTTTTAACAAACATTTGCTATTTTCTCTCAAGGTCGAAAGGATTAACCTCAAAGATTTGTAACAACACCTTGCTTTTTGCCAAGCGCAGCACACATGGCAGACCTCCTTCAAACATGGTCACTACAGACAGACAGACAGACACATATGGAAGTGCATTGATTAGCTGTTGCCCTCTAAAGAGCATGCCATCAAGCAGGAGTTGGAATCTGAATCTCCTACCTGCTTGCTTTTTATACCATCTGTCAAAATGGCCATCTGCCAAGTGACAGGCTGCCCTGGGCCTCAGTTCCTCCCACACAGATTTCCCTGACTCTGTGCTTCAGCAATGCAAGCACCTCACGTTCCTCAATTTCCTCTTTTACTTCTGTTCATGAAAGAAATAATTTGTCTAACACTCTTCACTTCTTATAAACAGAGTGATTTAAATCAGACTAACACATTATCGTAAGTAGGGATGGCTTGTTCAGATAGTTTAATGTCTCCTTTACTCTGGAACATGTCTCTCTTTAAGGAGCACTTGCCCACAGAATCTGAACAATGACGGGTTGAAAGGAAATTGTGTTGTTTAATGATTTTTGTTTGTTTTCATAACTTTAAATACTTGTTTCAGTTCTTATGTGTGTAACTTCTCTACTGGTTCTGGTTTAAAAGGTAGGATCCATAGAAAGCATATATCCTTAAATTTACGATGAATTTGCTTTCATTCCACACACACAGTGTGAGTGGAAATGATTAAAACAGCATGTTCTCACTGTCAGAAAGATGGCAGGGATGTGAAGACATTTCTCGCCTAATGAGAGTCAAAATATCACTTAACTCCTCCCCATTTCCGGGGAATCTGTAAGCTCTAAGCTTTCAAACAAAGCTTCCCTGACTTAAATAATAGTGTCAACATTGGGGTGTGTGTGTGTGTGTGTACAGGGTTGTGTGTGGTAGGTGGGTGTATGTGCATAAAAACACAGGTCAGAGGAGGACATCGGGGCCTTGTCTTCTGCTCTCTCACTTGCTACTCATCTCCTCACCCCCACCACATCCCTGCCACTGCTAAGTGGGTTTGCATCTTTTCTGAGGTTTTCTCAGAACTCACTGAAGTCCTGAAGCTTGCATACAAAGCATTCTTAGCTAACAGCCCAAACATCTTTATTATCATTGTTTACTTAAATGTATGATTAATGCAACCACCTCAGAGCAGATAGAAACAAACTCCTCACTGTTTTCCCTGTTTAAATTGAAAGGGTCCATTTAGATAATAAAATGTTGATGGTATTACACTTAGAGGAGTTTAGGGTTTGGGCACAGATAGGGATGAATGGGCTTCAGGTTCCATTCAGCTCAGAAAAGTGCTTGTGCTTTTGTATGAGCTCTGTGGGCTTCATTTGCCTAAACTGCACATGGGAATATTTACAGCCAGGGAATGTTGGGAGGGAACTGAGTCAATGATGTACAGAATGACGTAATACTGATGTGTTGTAATGATAACAGAGTGCTACCACTATAATCAGTGATTTTTTTACTTTATAAATGTCCTTGAGAAATATGTGAAGTCCTTTCAAAACTCTTTTCAATAGTATTTTTGAGGATTCAGCAATGAAGATTCAAAGGAAGACCAGACCAAATGAATATTCTAACTCAAACCAATTATGAGGGGTGTGTGTGTGTGTGTGTGTGTGTGTGTGTGTGTGTGTGTATGTGCCTGAAATCTCTTCTTCTAACAGTGCACAGTACGTCAGGAATCTTTGTGTTGCAAAGAACAACTCTTGTGAATGTCAATTTTCTTTGTCCTGTGTGCCTTCCCCAACATTCTAGTCCCTACAAGGCCCATGGGGATATCTTTGTAGGTGGAGGGCACTCTGAACAGATGCCAGTCACCTCCAGAAGTAAATGACAGCATTGGCAGGAAATGACGGGCAAAGTCTCTCAAAGGTTTGACTGGCTTGAGGAGCTGACCTGAACAGTGACAAAGCCTGAAAGAATTTAATGTCCACCACTACAAATCCATGCTGACAGCAGGTGGTTAGTTATGAGTTACAGCAGATGGCAAGGCTTTGACCTTCTCATATAAACAAGAGAACAGGGCTAGAAGGAAGGCTTATGAGGGAAGAGCACATGCTCTGCTGGCAGATGACCTTGGTTAATCCTTAGAATCCCAACACTAAATTTCTCTTGCCTCCTCTTGTCTCGGTGAGCACTGCACACAGGAAGTGCACTGGCATACCTGCAGTCAAAATACTCGTACACATAAACTAACCATAAATCCTAGAAAAGCGCACGGAGGCCAAACTTTCTTCATAGAGGTCATATGACAATGTATTGAAATAATTTATCACTGAACATGGGTGATTTACAGGTGCTAAGCAACCTGGCTGAAAAGAGAAATGGGCAAAATATGGAAGTTGTACAATAATTAAAACCCTTCCTCTTCCTCACAATCTAATTTCAAACAAGTTATTTAAATTTTTCACTGAATTATGAACAAAGGTGGTTATTTATTTTTTTAAATTTCACTCTTAATTACTACTTAATACACCTCAAATTCTAGACAATTAAAAAGACTCCCATTACTTACAAAATATTGGCATCTCAAATGAATCATTTGGGAGATACAATGCCTTTCTGCAAAGCGTTACAGATGGGAGACTATCAAGTCAGCAGGGATTCTTATAGAAATAGTGAACTCTCGTCCGACCCTGGCCCCAGTTACATGAATGTACAAGTCACTCAGCAGAGGCAAGAATCTTCAAAGACGACAAAATATTAACCCTTAGGGTTTTTGTAGGAGAAGTGAAACAAGACTCTGCTGGTGGCGATGTGAGGAAGTGTCAATGGACCAGCTTTTGATGTGTGCTTCCCCTAAATCTCATCATCTGGACATTCTTTTGCACTACCAAGTATTTTGTTATAAAAACAGAGTGCTGAAGATATGTTTTCATTTATAATCTAAAGACTGTATCTGTATCATATTAATGCTGACTTCTCAACCAGCAGACATTTGATACTGAACTGTGGTATTGTTAAGTATTTCCAGTCTTGGTGTTCTGTAAACATTCCCTCTCTCCCTTTCTGATTGGTAGAACAAAAATATGATGGTCAATAGCAAAGAGAGGAAATAGAAGGTGAGACTTCTGGGAGGAGATAGGAACTCTGGGAAAAGTGTGATAGTGATTGTATGTTGGGAGATATGGGGGGATTTGCCTGGGAGATGAAGAAGAAGCAGGCAGAGGATAATGAAAGTTAACTAGAAACAAGTAAGGAAACTTAAAACAGAATAAATAGGTCAACAAGTTAAGAGCTACTTGATAACAAGTCTAACTGTAAAGTCTAGGCATTCATAATAAATATATCTCCATGTCATTATTCAGGAGCTGGTGGTTCCATACAATAGAGACCATTGGAAATTAAAAGGAGAGTAGTGTAAATGAATAGATTCTGATAAGGTTATCAGACCAACGAAATGCTGGAGCCCAAGAACTGAAAGTTTTTCCAGGAATCTGATGCTGGGACAAAGGAAAGAGGCCAATCAGAGGGGAAACATGTGTTCTTTGGAAAGAGATTTCACACAGTTCTAACAACTCCTCATAACCTTACTGGATGAGACTGAAGTCCAGGCAAGGATTGATGAGGCAAATGTATGTGGAACCACACCTTGCCGGGATTTCGTCACCGTGCACATCCTTGGACCTCCACTTAAACTTTAATCTTACTTCAGTATCAGAAAACCAACCTCGGAGGGGTTTCCAGATCATTTTATTCCTCTGCCCAATATGAACATGTTGAATAATTTCTTTTCCAGATTTCTTTTTTAAATTTGACTTTTTTAGGGGATGGCTTATTGACCCTAGGTGGCTGGACCTCGCTTGGGGCATAGACTGTAACCTCGTATAGTCCTATAACAGTGGAGCTAGAACCCTAGAAAACAGGGTGGCACAAAAGAGTAGAGAAGAAAGAAAAGCATGGCTTACAGTAGATGAGTGGTTACTCAGGCACATCTTTAAGGACAGCAGTAGACCACCCACTTCACTGAGGTTTGCCTTGGTCCCTCCACTCCCGATGCCACAATGAAGACAAGAGCCTATAACTCAATTTCAATTGTAACCTTAATTTGGTATAAGGAAGTAAAAATGGATTTCTCCAGAGAAACACGAATGATGTTTATATCTTTTAAAAAAATGGTAAACTAGGAGCATGCATGCAGGAAAATCTCGACTTCTCAGTCTTTAAAACACTAGATGGGATAACGATTGGGCAGAGACCAAGGTACTCACAGGCCCTCTGCAAAACACTCAAGCAACAAGGTATCCCCTTTGAGTACAGTCTTTGAGGATGCACTGCCAATTTGAGCAGGAGGCAACAGTAGCTTGGGTTTCCTTTGCTTGATGGAATTTGCTGAAAAAGAAAAGGAAGAGTCAATGCAATAAAGGTTATAAAATTTCAATGGTACCAGGTCATTCTTAAAGCATGACTTCCCATCATTTTGTGTATGTATTCTGGTGTGTTTCTTCAACAGACTTCTCTCATCCAAGGAAGCATGTGTGCCTCAGTTTCTTTATCAATGTTTTTAAATGGGTGTATACACCTGTGCCTTTTCAGAACTTGAAGCTTTACTCAAGACGATTTCATGAACATAACCTCAAGTTAACTGATAGTCTGACTTTGCATTCTAATGTTTTACCATACCTGTGCCATTTTTTGATGATTATATGTCTATTTAATTTATTGATCAAAGTATTAGATAGGATTCCTTCTAAAAATACAGCTTCCTTCCTTGGGTACTTTATTTAATTCAAACCAAGGAAACTTATAGTAGGTATCAGGCAGCCATGAATTTATTTAGCATTTCAGTAAATTTCCTCTAGTCTCAGATCCTTAAGGATACCTAATGTTTGAGAAATGATTCATAATATGTCCAAGTTTGGAAAGCATAGATTGTAAAATTTCATTTATTCTTTTAATAGTAATTCTAAAATATAACAGCAAATTAAGACACTAAATTAAAACTGTATTTTGATTTCATTTCCAAATACAAACATAAACTATTTTTCAAATACAGTGCCAACGTGACTTTATCTTTTTATAAAGTAAAACAAATTTCTGACTTCTATTATCAGAAGAGAGGAGTATAAAATACAGAAGGTCATGTGCAGTTTGTCTTGTATTTTTTTGATGTTTATATATTAGAAATTATTTTTGAATATATACTGTATTATACAGCCATGCCCATTTGATATATATATACATATATATATATATATATATTCTTATAGAAAATGATGTTGGGAATGAGACAGCATATATGAGATGTCCCCCAAGTGGAGTGCTTCATTCACTTCTGATGAGATTGTCAGTATATTAGAAATTTAAGTGAAGCCCCTAGTCCACATAATGTAAGGAGCATTTATTTCATTTGACTGTGGCTTGCAATATAGAAAATAAGTTCACTATGTAATTCAGGTTAAAACTCAAGTGTCATAGATAAAATGTGATTCTTATGTCTGTTTCATAGAAAAAAATGAATAAAATTTAAAGGGTTAAAAATTGGAGATATACTAAAAACTGCATTGTTTCTCAGTGAGATTGCACAGTGGTTTATAAACTGTTCTGGCAAGTCTTGCAAGTAAAAAAATGATTCATTTAACTCTCTTAAACCCGGAGTTTCTCTACTTTTCTTGTTATTAACCATTTATTTTCTCTTTCCTTATGCAAAGCTACCAATCTTCTGTGCTATGTGTGAACTATTAAAAAAATCAAAGTAATACACCATTACATACTGACACTTATAGCTATATGTAAAACTATAGGTAGATATTGATATGTTAATTATATGCATATTCAATAGGAGGAGAAGTTCTTGGTCTTTTGAAGGTTCATTTCCCCAGTGTACGGGAATGCCAGGGGGTTGAGGTGGGAGTGGGTGGGTGAGAGTGGGAGCTCCTCATAGAAGCAGAAGGGCAGAGAGGACATGGGAAAGGGGGTAAAGGGGCTAACATTTGAAATATAAATACACAAAATATCCAATAAAAAGATAAAAACCCTATACACAAAATTATATATGCTTACATATAATTAACATATATTATTTATATATTATATTTATATATAATATAATTGTATATGATTAATATATTCATATATATTATACTATACCAAAATATATGTTTTATATATATTTGATAAATATATATACTTTTATATATACGTTAATGAGATATAATTGTATATTACATTTAAAGATCACATATACACATAAATATATACACATACATACAAACATCCACATATCCCTTTGCATAAACTCTAAAAGACTGGAGATCATAAAACTTTCTGTGCTAAAGTGTTACTTGACAGAAATACTGGCATTCTTTCCAATAATTACTCTAGTAATTATAAAATGAGATGACTATGATTGACTAAAAGTAAAACTATATGCCCAAATGCTACGTATGGCCAACTTACCCTGGTTACTAATTTCTGTGGATGAACTTGAATCATTAGCATGCTTTACTGAAATAAAAAAGATGGAAGAAACTAATACAAACATAATGGTAGATGCTGACATCAATAAAGTATGAAAACTCATGTATTTTTGGAAAAATTACAACATGAAGTACAGCCATGCCCATTTGATATAAATGTATATATGTATATATGACATATATGTATATATATGTAGTGAAAAGGCAAGTGAATACACGATTTCAGTCTACTGAAAGGCTTCATAAAGTAGACCCCAAACATCATATGCACACGAAACAATGGAACAAATTCGACAATGAAATGGTCATGCCAACCTTCTATTCTACCAGTGTCAATTACTCAGCCTGGGAGCTGCTGGGATTATCCTTTGACTTTGAATCTTACCACTTCATCTCTCACTAATTACTCCTTCCCTTTTGGGAACCCAGACATTCATTTACAGCATCAACTAGGAAACAGAAAATCAATTCAGATAACTTTGCCAATTTGGGAAGGACAAAGAAAAAGCTCGATGTGATTAAAAAAAAAAAAGAATATAAATGGTGATTATCTTTTGACTCAATTTTTGTCTCTTTCATTTTCAGCCTGCTGATTTATCCAAGGTCACGGTGACCTCATGCCCAAGATGTGCTTTAGGCTCACCGAAAATGAGTAGATCCCGCAGACATGAAATGAAACACATTTGTACTGTGAATTGAGATTTGATTTTCTGGCTGCCAGAGACAGAGCTACTGTGGATCTGCAGCTGCAGATGTCTAGATCATCTGTATGAAGTCTCTGGAGTTAAGCGAAACAATGACAGAAAATACCAAGCAGCTTTTAATGGCTTCACAAAGAAGAATGAAATTATACACAGATTTGCATTCAGCATGACTGAAGGAAGAATAAATTATTTGGACTTACAACTGTTCACAGTTAGTTTCATTGGCATTTTTTGTACAATCGTTCTTAATTTTGGAAACGCAGCGAAGCAGCAGTAATCATTCCGACTGTCTTTTTCTTCCACATTTGCAAAGTAAAGATCTCCTTTCTGGCTCATGTACACTCGTTCGTCTTGTTCAATGTGTTCTAATTCTGCAAGGGGGAAAAAAACACAACTTGTCACTGAAATGGGCTGCTCCTTCTCATGGTGCTGCATCAGTTTATTACATTTCTATTTCTTTCATATGATTTGTACTGCGATGCATCCTGTCTGCTCTTCCTGCCATGGGCAACCAAACAGAAAAAAAAAATCCCACCACCACCAACAAAAAACAATGAACTTCTTGGGAGGCTGCGTATCTCACAGACAGAGTGCCCGTCTGGTATTTCATCTCTTCCTAGCAACTGGTTTCTTGGTTTGCTTTGGCTTATCTAAAAACTGTTCAGTTCATATACCAATTACTACTCTTATTTTCTATCGATGATTTTTTTTATTGAAACTGGGCTCCTCAAAATTGATGCCTGCACCATTGATCAGCCTGCATTGGGAGCAGCTATGTAATTCTAGGATGAGTGAAAACTTTGTATTTTGTCTGCAGCCAAGAGCAGCTTCACCCACTCTCTTCTAGAAGCTGCACAAATATGATTTTCTTATGTAGTGCAATGAGAAAACACCTGGAGGGCAGTGGAGAAACAGGTGATGGAACAGGCTTTTCAAGAAGAGACTTCATGTTAGGAATCACCAAAGCAAGAAGAGTAAACACAAAGACTAACACTGAACACATTGTAGGTCATTTTTTTAGTAGGAAGAATTAGACTATAACAGTTAATACTAAACCAACAATACAACTCAAGTTACTTCAATTCTGGCCTAGCCTGTGTTCCAAAGGTAAAGACTGCAGAGGGCAGGGTTTTGCAGGCATGATCTATATGACTATTCCCCTCCCCTTCAAATACTGCAAAGTCAAGAGACATGTTGATATTCCAGTGCCTTCACATACACACTCCAGTTTATACATAGGAATAAGAGTTGAATCTCAAATGTATACAATGTTGAAGTCTACTTGATTCTACAGGATAATCAATCATATATGAATGATTGCTTTCATTGGTTTCACTCTGTCATATACACAGTTCGTGGCATCAAAGTGATCTTGATTGATGGAGCAGAATACTACTTACCAATATTCATCCAATAGATGTGTAAAGGTGGGTGGCCTTTGGGAGGGTTGCAGGGTAGGACAATGGAATCCCCTTCTTCTACATCAATGGGTTCAATTTTTTCTTTTGGGAATTTTGGAACACCTGATAAAACGATCACCGTAAAACATTCACCTTTGACATAACTTTAATATGTTCTATGTTACTAATAATTAATGACATTTCTCTTGTTATTAAAGAAAAAAACTAAAACAAAAATGAGCAACTAGGAAACTGAGCATCCCATGGTATTGTTCTCACATCAACCCTACAGAAGAAAATGCTATTAAGAATCTGGCATGACGAAGCTGCCTGAGCCCCTTACTTGCATCTTCCCTCTTCCCATCTCCCAGGATCCCACAGATTTCTTTCCAATCTTCCTCTCCCAACTCATTGCCTTGTTTTAGACTGTAGCACCAGAAGGCACGCCCTGCTAACCCGAGGGCCACTCATCTCAGAGCAGCACGTAGGCTGAAGGCAGAGCCATACTCCCCTACTACTCCTGAGATCCAGTTCCAAAGTTTCATCTCCAGCTCTGTAGTAAGCTACTTGCTTTGGCTTTCCTTTTCTTTCTGATCCCATCCCCAAGGAATCACAATACCTTCTTCTCTGATCTTACTTCTCCAAATCCACCCAGTACCCCAACCCCCAACACCAACAGGCATTCCCTGTGCATATAACACCTGAGCAGGCCAGAGAACAGGCAACACATCGTACTCTGATAATCCAGGGAGTAAACAGAAAAGAAGAAACTAAATACATATCCAACTAAAACAAATTCAGAAATCAGCTAGCCTATAATCATTCTAAACCTACATGCCTAGACACCAGCATAAAAACACTATCACTACCAACTGAAGCAACAGGTCTCCAGTAGAGCCCAGCTATCCTGCCACAGAAGGCCTTGGAAATTCCAACGAAGCTGAAACACAAGTAAAAGACCTTAAAACGAACTACGTGATAGAGATTCTTATAGAGAAAATTAGTAAGTCCCTTGAAGAAATCTAGGAAAACACAAAATGTGAGGATATGAATAAACTAATTCTTTAAAGAAAGCCAGAGAAAAACAATCCTGGAGGAAATGAATAAATGAATAAATCACTTAAAGAAATAAAGAGAACAGCAGCATCAACAAAGCAAAAAAAAAAAAAAAAAAAAACCCCAAAAAAAACCAAAAAAAAAAAAACACAATTCACAAGCAAACGGTTGAACAAAATTAATAAAGCCAAGAAAGAGGAGGCAGAAAAAATTGTATGGGTCAGGGGGAATAAGGAGAATCTCAGGAGAACAAAGCCATCTGAATCAATTAATCAATGTTCATATTCGATCAGAGAGACTTCAGCAGGAAGGACAGGGGCTACAGTGTTCTGCACCTGGTTCTCTGTGTATAATATACCTATGATTTTATGACAGTCTTCACTGTGAGAACGAGTAGGTCCCTTGTGCCTGCACTAGGAACGCTCTTACTACCTGTTGTGTTGCAGTGTCCAGATTTTATATGATAGCTTTTCCTTTATCTTGTTGTGCTTTATTTTGTCATGTTTGGTTGTTATCTATTAGCCGTCTGCTTTTCTTTTTAGTCTTTTTCTAAAAAGAGAGAAAGGTTGTGGATCTGGGAGAGGAGGGAAGATTGAGGAACTAGGGGGAGTAGAGGGATGGAAAACTGTAATCAGGATACATTGTACGTGAAAATAATTTGCATTCACTAAAGCAAAAAAAATCTGGCATGAGTTTTTGTATATTTTCAAGATATTCCATGAACACATTAGTTGGTTCATTGGCTAAGCCTGACAACCTGAGTTCATTCCCTGGAACACATCTGGTTGAAGGAGAAGACTGATTCCTCAAGTTGTTCTCTCATGTCTGTACTTGGGCTTTGATACAGACACAAACACACATACACACACACACACACACACACACACACACACACACACAGAGTAAATCATTAAAAGATATTTCTGAACCAAAATATTGCTGCTGTGTGCTGTGAATGTTTCTCTGAGGTACAGTGCAAACCACAGGATTTGTTCAGTTTATTTCCCACAGACATGAAATCATCTTCTTCCAAACACTGTGATTCCTTATGTTAGTTTAATGTTTCCTTTCTCTGGCTTTATTGCTAACTCAGTGAATATGATTGGCAAATACCCTATTCAGGTTACTACTATACTGAACAACCAAATAAATATAGCCAGTAACACACGACACAACGGGAAACAGACAATGAAGAGCATATTTGATCACTCTAAGTTGCAAAGAGAACTTCCTCCTTGGGATCACTCCATCAAGTATAATTTTTAATGAAGTGGAAACAGCAGTGGAAAGGGAGGTTGCCAATATCTCATTCTGTTGTCTCCTCCTCACACAGGAATCAGTTCCCCAAGGAGCAAGTATAGAAAGAATGCAAGTCAGAACTGCAAGGAGTGGAAGGCAACATCAGGGTTTCAAACTCATATAAAATTTACATATATGAATATTCAAAATGTATTCTGCCTTAACATTATATAGCTGCCATCCATTTCTTCTGAGAAATTTTCAAACTTGCCCTGTTGAATCACACAAGTTCTGATTCAGGATGATTCATAAGAGATTACTATATTTTTTGAAAAGAGAAGTCTCTTTCTTTTTAATCTCAATTTTACACATGTCTGGGCCAGTCTCTACAAAATTTATATTGAGAACTTCTGTCCATTTTCTCTGTATTTATCATGTAGCCCTTTGGCCCCTGTCCCACCCTCAGGCTTCAGGGCAAATTTACTGGCTTTTTATTGTAGCCAGGTTCCAGCTGTTTACAATGAATTGGTGTTTGTATAAGTTTAAGGACTTTTCCAAGCTAAGCATTTCACGGTAAGTGAACTGTTACAGGACCGCAGCAGCAGTGCAGGGCAGCTTCAATGTCTTTATCCTTTCAGCCATTGGTGGTTCCCTCTGGGTCATCGCATTTATGTGATATTTGTTGACCTTGGCTGGATGTACGAATTGTAGTCATCCTTGAATCCTGCATTTTTTCTACAGGTATCATGACATTCCTACACAGAGAGGAAGGTGGTTTAATACCTTCACTGTTAGCCATGCCAAGGATAAAATAATATGCCAGCTAATGCCCTGGCATTAATTGATAGGAAGTACTCCTTACCCATATGCAAAATTAATATATGTGTTATGTACTCACACCTCCAAATTCAGTTATTTATTGCCAGACAGAGAACCAGTGTACACCAGTGTGGAAAGTTAGCAGTGTGCTTGGATTTTGATGAATGTTGACACTCAGAGCCAAAGGAAAACATGGGAAGAGAAGCACACATTGGAAAGATGAGGGGGTATAAGATTCTCTATCTAATATTCAAAGAACGCAGTGTTTAACATGGGTACCCAGCTTGCTTGAAAGTAGAAAATTAATAAGATATATGAATCATTAGTTGAAAATCTGCTCCCTCAAAGCATGTACACAAGTGTAATGATTCAGACAGATAATACAACCAGTGAAGAACTAGCTTCCTTACATTAATTAAGTCTACATTATGAAATCCCATTTCCCAAACTGTAAACATGTAGTTAGTTCAGTGGACATCTAGTCCATCCATAATATAAAAGAAACAAAAATTATAAGTCTACCAAGCCCTTAAACACACACTGTAAATCTTCAGAAGAATTTGTAACCGATGAAACGAGTATCAGGAAACAGGGAAGCTTATCTATTTCCTAATTTAAGGTCTCAGAGGAATATTAGAGGAGAACTTAATTAACCGGGATTGTGTGATTATTATTTGCTGACCTTGAAGCTTCTAGTCTTCTCTATGGAAGAACAAGAACATTTTTACACTTATAGTAGATGTTCTCTTTTGCTTTACATTGCTGTGAAAACACGAATTAAAGCAATTTGGGGAATAGAGAGTTTATTGGGCTTATACATTCAGGTCACAATCCATTGTTGAGAGAAGTGAGAACAGGAAATCAAACGTGAACTGAAGTAGACATTGAGGAGGGATGCTGCTGGTTGGCTTATCTTTGGCTCATGCTCCGCTGGCTTTCTTTTATAGCCTAGACCTGCCTAGCTGTGGTGCTGCCTACAATAGACTACACCTCCCTGCATCGATCATCATTCAAAACAATATCTCAGAAACATGGCCACAGGCCAATATGACCTGGGCACTTACTCAGTTGAAGTTCTTTCTTCCTTGATGATTCTAGGTTCTCTCAAGTTTATGAAGAAAACTAATGAGTACAATGTTAAATAAAATTCCACAACACAATAGCAATCATGGAAACAATTGTAACTCACAAAGAAATGACTATTTGAAAACAACCCTGAAAGTAATTGACTGATTTTGATTCACTGGTGATGCCTATGGCATTATTTATCAAAGAAAGATACACTATGATTAGTCTTAAGCAATAGCTCATGCTTATGTTAGACAATTCCACTCCTTTTTCTTGGTCTTACATTCCAAGGAGTCCTCCATAATCACAAAACTCAGTCATCTGGAGTAGACTTGACTCTTAGTAGTATTCCTGTAAAGGGATCAGAACCCACCCACTCATCACTGTCTACTTAAGTCGAGCTTCAAACACGTCTAGAAATCTTATTATCATCGTCTAGATGAAATCAACCTTCTATGTATGTAATGACGCTGCTGATCTATTTGCACAGTCAAGTGATAGACTTGACAATTTCCTCCTCTTCATGATTCTCTGAAGGGACTTCTTTGTGTCCATTGTTTGGCACAGTGGACCAATATACAGTACTTACTGAATAATGTGAGTTCATGATTGGCTTCTTGAAGTCAGGAAAGTCCATATCAGATAGGTTGAACACTAACTTACCCATTTGATTCAAAATACAGCTAACCTACAAATGGATAATCTGTTGGAGCCTTACAACTTCAGGTGCTGCCAGCAAGGTTTGAAAACACATCACTCTCATTCTCTCAATGTTCAGAGGGGAAAAAAAAACCCTCTTCTTACTTAACAAAGAAAATAACTGACAATAAAAAATTTCTGTCTGGAGTAGTAGTTCTCAACCTATGTGTCATGAACCCCACAGGGGCCACATATCAGATAGCCTACCTATCAGATATTCATGTTATGATTAATAATAATAGCAAAATTACAGTTATGAAGTAGCAACAAAAATAATTTTATGGTTGGGGATCACCACAACATGAAGAATTGTATTGTGTCAAAGTGAAGATTGAGAACCAGTGGTCTAGGGGGTCCGCTGGAATAAACTGGAGAATATTGGAATTATTATATTAGGTTATTATTTTATATTTGAAATATCTAAAACATATGTAATAATATCTTAAAAACTCAAAAAATTAGAGCAGAAATTAAGTATAGGCAATGACAGATCAGGAACACACATGGAGAAAGTTGATCAACAACCTGAAGGATTATTTCTATTAGAGAGCCAAAGTATAGGCATTTATATTATCAATTTAAATTTCAATGATGGAAAAGTAAAGGGAAAGACTTTCTATCTACACAGACACCCTAATCACAGTCAGAAGATATAGCTAGCCATTCTTGTTTTGTTTGTTATGTTATCCCTAATCACTAATGTTGAGGCTTGGGGAAGTATTCCCGAATGCCTGGGTATTCAATGCTATGTCTTCATGGCCTCTGTTGAGAGATGCTAGAACTTCTGACAGGTGAAGCTTAATGTTTAGTCTTCAGGTTACTGGGAATGTGATCTTAAAGGGAAATGTAGAACTGTGGTTCTTGATCCTGGCTCCCTAGATCACAATGTAGGCTGATTTTACTCTCCCACGTGCTCTCATCACAATGGCTTCCATAATGCTAGCCCAAAGCAATAGTAACAACTCATCATGGCCTGGGAATCAAATTAACATTTTTCCCTTCATAAACTGATTATATCAAGGGTTTTGTTACAGTGCTGGGCAGCTGAGGAGTACACTAGGAAAATGTCTAGCACAGGATGGGAGCCTAGTAATGAGTTGGTGACTAATCCACTGACCAAAACCCTATGCCATAGACATCCCTTTTAGGTTTTGCATTTGTCATGCATTTACAATGGATGTAATCAATCTATCTGTTGGGCCGTTTCTCTTATCCTTTCCCTACCTAACTCAACTAGGATATTATAAAAATAGAAAACTGAACATTAGAAATAAAAAAATCTTCATTATACTAGATAAAAACTGGATAACTAAGAGATAAAAACTCTAAAACTGGAATCATCAATTTTCTTTCAATATAAAAATATAACCAATTCCCTAGAGCTTAAGAGAAAATCCAGTGTTAAAAGATGGTTTGTGATATGGTCTTATTCATGACTCCAAAGGGCTGGAAAGGAAGTTGGCTGATGAAGTATTTTCAGGATAGCCTGGAAACAATGTGTAAGGAATCGAATTCATTTTATTCATTTCTACAGCAGCAGAGAAAGATTACAATTACCTCCATTAAAGCCCTGATCTTTGACCCACCATCTCTTAACTGCCAACACTGCCATATTCTGGCATAAATTATCCTCATATAATCACCATTTCACTGATATCACTTAGGTAATGAGAGAAAATATTTTTAAAACCTGTTAATTGCTGTATCTTCTATGCAACTGTCCCACTTCTTTCTCCGCAGTAGGTCTAGCTACTGCCTTGTCTTTTGTCTCCATAGCAACCACTTGAATTCAGGTTAAGGATCACCCAGCACCTTGTCTTTTACAATGTACATTTAATCTCCCTTTCATCCTATATTTCTAATCTCATTTCAGTTAAAATATGTATAATAGCAACATAGATATATGAAAACACATTCATAGCAATCCTCAGGCAGAGAAGAATCAGTATATATTTGGAAAGATGTAAATATAGATTTTAATTTCACATATATTCTTTCTGAGATTTACTGGATCCATTGGAGCAGAAGCCAACATTAGAGACTGACATATATTAATTGTTTCCATGATGCTCAGGCATAATGTTCTTGGCAGTACTTTCTGATCCAAAATTTATAGACATTTCTAGCTGAATGTCATTTTAGATTTTAACGCCTAAATGCAGTTCCAAAGTATACATGTCACCGCTCTACCCATTACTTTTACTAGATCATCTCAATCCAGGAGCCCCTTCAGCAGGATTACCATGACACATGGATTTGTTTGGAATATATAAGGAGATCATTAGAGAAATTAACTTAGATAATACAAAGGAAGACAGACACACAATGAAAATCCTTTACACACTGTCCACTCCACCAAGAACATTACCATCTTCTACGCGGTGCTTACCCCTGCTCATACCCCATCCCACCCCATTAGTGTTTAGTATTTTCTCATTTTTCATTAAAAGTTTCCTAAGTAAAATTATATTCTTCATTAATGTCACATTTGAGTTTACCAACTTTAAACTGAATTAAAATCATACCGTATGTGTTTCTATAATATTTTCTTTTATGACTCTTAATATTCCCGATTTTCTATACTGCCGAAAAAAATTTTCTGCATGATTATATGATAATTTATTTATATTGCATACTGAAACCTCCCCTCATAAAAGTTAAACTTATGTTAAAGTGCTTTGGCTCACTAGAACTTCAGTGACTTTGGAGAGAGGAATGCTGCAAGTCCAGAGCTTCATTACTTTATCCTTCAACTCTGTGTTTCCTCTAGCACCTTTATGACTATCAGGAAAATTCTTGTAAGTTTTGCAAAGAGATCCTTATCTTCCTTCAAACCAAAGACTGTGAATGTCATCAGATAGCATCTGATGCTTGTACCCGAGCTTTCCTCACTGATCTTTAACCTACTTGTCTGAAATGCCTACCATATTTAAAATATGTTTTGATTTATGACTTTCTTTGTTCCATTGTTATAAAAATGTCATGAGCTTTTTGGCAGACTAGAATGCAGAATTTGGGCAACCTGGATCTGTGTTATCAAGGTACTGCCAGTCAAAACTGGCCCTAGAACAAACTCTCTCTCTCCCTGTGATATGAAAGCCAAGCTTTCACAACTGTAAGTTCCACTCTAAGTGACTTGTAAGATTTGCCATGTACATTCATTATACATGTGTGCAAATAAATAAATGTATATAAAGGAACCACACAGATGCTGGTGCCCCAAAATAATACCTGTTAAGCAAGCAAAGGGCATATACCTGGCCAAGAAAATAAAATAGCAATGTGAGATTTTAGGTGGATGTATCTTTAAGGAAATGGGAACAATACAACCTAAGATAAAGGAATAAATACAATGCCTTCATTGTAGCTATATCTTACTTTGAAACTGCAACAGGAAAGAGGGCATTAAAGAGAGACTCTTACACCCTTCACTTTGGTTGTTACACTATTGTGTTTTCTCCACTTGTAAACTTAGTGAGTTGAACAGCAATGGAGAACTCTGAACTGAAGTTAACACTGATGAAAATGGATGAAGAAAATAAAAGGGCAGACAAGAAGGGAGGGAAGGGAGGGTTGGAAGGAGGGAGGGCAGAATGGAAGGAAGGAAGGAAGAAAGGAAGGAAGGAAGGAAGGAAGGAAGGAAGGAAGAAAGGAAGGAAGAAAGGAAGGAAGGAAAGAAGGAATCCCATCCCATATGCTTATCCAAGGAATGAAGCTGGAAATTCAGATCCAGTCCCAGAATGGATTCTTACCTCCACTAAACCAGTTCATTTTATTTTCTCTTTTAAAATTGGAGTACTTTAAAGCCTTAGTTTCATTGTCCTAAACTGAATAAAAGCTACTGATTAAATTAATAAACACATTTCCTCTTAATTTCCAAAATATTTATTTCAGAAAATATTAAGATATTTTCCCCATAATGGTTAAGTTATGAATGCACATAGATCATATAGAATGAATTAAGCTACACTATGATGAGGTAGAATGTCGGATGGAAGACAGTGTAGGTCCTTTAATTAGTGTTTCAGAGAAGCCAGTGCTGCAGTGGGGAAGGGAGGAAGAAAGGGAAGGAGGGAGAGGACATGAGGAGGGGAGAAAGAAATGGAGGGAGAGAAAGAGAAGGGGGATGAAGGAGGGAGAGAGGGCAAAGGATAAAGCATAAAGGAGAGAAAGAAGGAGGTGAGGAGAATCAGGAGCAATGGAGGAGTGGGGAAAGACTGAGTTGGAGAAACTCAGCTTCTCCTTCACTGCTTTCACTTGTGTAAGCAGAGTTTGTCTCTGGGTTTATCAAACTTCCATATAGTCAGTTCAGCTTGTCTAATCCCATGCAGAACCACACACTGACCTAAGTGTTCATGGTTTTATTGAGGCTTGAAGTCAGACAAGCCAAGTCTCGATAATTTCAACTTTTAGGACTTTCGAATTGTGCTTTGTAGTCTGTATCTTTATCATTCATCTGGTCATACACGGTAAACAAACAGGCAAATAGGAATTCGCAGTAAAATAACATAGTGTCAGTTAAGGATAAATAGACTTCTAAACTCTGTTGAATCTTCTAACGAACAAAAATTGACTATTCAGTCTCTGTCTAGATAATTTAAAAAAAATGTTTATGTGGTGTGAGTGTGTGTGCGCTCACACGCTAAAATTATTGAGCTCCTTCTTCTGTATTTCTCCACCCTATCTTTTGAGACAGGCTAACTCACTGAACTAGAGTGGCTGGCCTATGACGTCCAGGGGTCTGTCTGTCTTTCCCTACTAAGTATAACATTGGTATCATAGGCACATGCTACTGTGATGGCAGCTTTCTACATGCTAGGGCTCAAACATAAGTTCTAATGCTTGCATGACAAGCACTTTACTGACTGAGCCATCTCTTCAGGCCCTGTTTTCCTTTTCTTTTTCAACCTCTCTTCCCCCTCCCCCTTTCTCTTATTTATTCTTCTCTCATACATTACACTCTAACCTCAATTTCCCCCCGACTCCTCCCACACCACCTCCCCATTTTAACTCCTCTGTTTCCCTTTAGGGAAAAATAACAGCAGGCCGAACATGCGAACACGGCTTTACAAGATGTATTAAAACTGAACACAAATACATCACTGCTGGCTGGTAGATGAAAAAGGGTTCGAAGGTCATGCAAAAGAGTCAGAGACACCGGTCTCTCTCATTCATTGTCCAAAGTCTCCCAGGAACACCAAGCTACACAACCATAAGCTATATGCAGAGGACCTAGTCAGACCCATATAGGGTCCCTTTTTTGTCGCTTTGGTTTTTGTAAGCACCTATAAACCCTGTTTAGTTGATTCTGAGAGTCGTCCATGTTCTCCTGGTGACCTTAACCTCATCAGCTCCTACAATTCTTTCTCTCTTTCTTCTGCTCTGCCTAGTGATTGGCTCTGGGTCTCTGCATCTGTTCCCATCAGTCGGTGGATAATCACTGACATTTTAATTTTTTGCCACTTGTGTTTGATTCTATCCTGAGTCTCCGGGCTGTCCTGTCTCTGGTTCCTGATCATCCAGGCAGTGTCAGGTGTGGGCTCCCTCTGGATACCATAGAGACACTACACTAAGTAACAAGGAAGGATCCATGCATCTCTCTGAGTAAACATTTTTACAGGTGAACTTGGGGTGGGTGGAGATGGGAATAGGAGGTATCAGGTGTGGACAGGGTTGAGAAAGATTTAGGGAGAGTGTACTGGGAGAGATGCCTAGAGTTGGGGGCTCTTGTGGGGGACAATGTAGAAACTCACTGCAGTGAAAACTCTCTGGGGTATAGGAGAGTGTAAACTCTCCTACTAATGGGGGATACGGAGCTGGAACTGGCCATCTTCTACAACTAGGCAATATCTATTTTCCTCTATAGTGAGATGTATGAGTCTCACAGTGAAGGTTATGCACTATTGGAATTAGTTTTCCCATCATATACTATACATACACACACACACACACACACACACACACACACACACACACACACACACATATATATATATATATATCCTAAAGATTCTGAACTGTGATATAATCACAACCTTCTATAATTTATTTCCTGATCTCATAAATTTTCATCCTAAGGTTATGTTACATGACAAGTCTCTATCATTATTGTTCACTCTTCTCATATTGGTTTATATGATGGTGAATATTCCTCTCAGTAATGCTTTCATGGGAGCAAGCATATCTGATCAGGTAAAGTTTTCAAATCATATTTTCACTATTGTCTCTAACATTTCTTATTTGACCTGTGAGTTAGAAATACACTGTTTTTCAAAGATAGATTTTAATAAAAAAATTGTCCAATGAGGACTGACTGATATTTTTCCATATAAGAATTTAACATGTAAAACTTTGGATTAGAATCGTGTGCAGTTAGAAAACATAGGTCAGGTAAAACAAATGACTGGATATTTCAGGCACATAGATAGAGTATGTTAATGCTTCCATAATCAGAAATAGGTGATTATATTAGAAAATGACAGTCTTAACTGCAAAGGGTTTATAGTGTGTCGTGACTTTTATTTATTGTCTACACTGCCAGTGGCTGGTTCTACCCTCCTACAGGGAAATGACTGTTTAACTGGAATTATCCAGCTAGCCTATCTCTGTGTGACAGTAGCTGAAGAAATTGTCTAGACACTTTTCCTCAAAGCATGTAAAAGGCTATGAACAACTATCTATGCTTAATTCTTATGCTCTTTGATTGAAGTAGCATATTTTATCATTTGGAAGCCACAAGAAAGCTACGTGAAGAATATAGATCCTGAAAAGCTGGCAGAACTGGACTAAACTGCATTATTAAAGAGTGTCTTTGTGTTCATGTAGAAGCTTCGAGATTATTTGCTACTGAAACTGAGCTAAGGTTATCTAATCATAGACTTAACCAGCATCCTCTATGGAAACTAATTACTATTCCCAGGTTAGGTAGAAGGTTACTGAAGCATAGCAAGATTATTCTGCTTTCTCACAAAATCTACACTGTTAATATCAAGGGTCTGATAAGAATTTTTTAATAAATGATATATACACCAATTAAATTCACTGATTTATTTCTTTAGATGCTGTTTTGGCCACTTAACACCTCACTAGACAAACCATCAATGCAATCTCTACTTGAACACTTACCTGGAACTATGAACTCTATTTCTTCTGATATTGCAGTTCCTAGTCTGTTAGATGCAAAACAGCGGTATTTTCCTTGAAAATGAGAGATGTGGCCCTCATTTGGGATCCTGAATGTGCCTGAGTTGTTAAATGCAATTATCCGAGGGTCAGAGAGATCAAAAGGCTTATCATCCTTGGTCCATGAAAATCTAGATGATAAAGTTGACCCTAAGTGTTAGTGACAGTTCTGATTTTTAGAAGATTTTAATGAAAGATGCACAAATGATAAAACCAAGACAATTCATAAGTTTTAAATATACACAAAAGATTTTAACGATGTATAAAACATATTTAAGCAATCTTTCAAGCAAGGAAAATAAACGAAAAGCAGGAGAAGGAATGGAAGCAGTTAAATTCTCTTTTAAATTGAAGTTATGTTAAAAACGTTTCCTATTAGAGATATAATTCTGGATAATTACTACTTTTTAGCACATGAAGTAAAGATAGAAGATGCTACTCTGTGTGTATGTCTGTATGTAGAAAACAAACAAACACTCCGAAGACAGACAGACAGACACACACACACACACACACACACAAGTGAATTCCATTAATCCCCTTTTATCTGTATTTTTCTTTTCCACTGTATGACATACTAGAAATTACGTTAAATAAATATTTCCAGTATAAAATTGTCAGTATTACAATACCATTAAAATAATTTTGATTATCTGTCATTTTGTTATGCTATTTTCCCCATTTCAATGCTTTTCCTTTTATAAATAATGGTAAGAAACTCTATAAATTTACTCATTGATAAATTTGTTTTCCATTATTCCTACAGAGAATTCTTCATAAATAATGAGAAAACATTAGTAGATTTAAAAAAAAGTGGTTACGGCTTTTGAAAAAATATTTTAGAGTTATATTTGAGAAAAAAGTTAAGTTCTACCCAAGTATGAATAGTTTCATTCATAATAATGTAAATATACTTTTGTGACATGTATGAAATAAATACATTTTAATTCTGTAGACTGAACTACCATTTACTTAGAAAAAACCGGGCTTCTGTCACATGGAGATTTGTATTTGACCTAATGATACATTAGGTAGCATTAAAAGAGCATACTATAAAGTTCTATCCAATACACTTTAACTAAATATGCACTTACTTTGGTTCAGGGTTTCCTTTTGCTTCACATTCAATTTGAAAATACTCATCGAAGGGAAAGGCCACTTGCACGTATGACTGCTTTACGATTGTTGGAACCTGGTGAACTGAACGTCAAAACAGTATACTTGAATAATGAGGTTTTCAAACATGAGATGAGATTAAATAATAAGAAAGCAACATGTGTTTTCTGTGTTGGTAAGTGGGATGGTTTATCTTCAATGCCAACTTGGCTGCATTTGGGGTCACCTAAAAGACATATGATGGAGAGCATCTTTCTGGGTGTTTCCATAAAGTCTTAATTGAGAAAAGGAGAGCCATCCAGAATGTGAAGTGAACAGTGCCATCCAAGGCACTGCAGACCTGGATTGAGGAAACACATTCATGCCTTTCTGCTTCCTGACTATGGACTAACACTGACTATTGACCAACTACATCAGCCTCTCACTGCCTTCCCTGCCACAGTAGGGTCCATTTAATCAAATCATGAACCAGAAAAGAACCCTCCCTCACATTGGTGCTTTTGTAGAAGTACTCTACCATAGTAATGAGAAGGAGAATTAATAAAGGAAGTAGAAGACTAATCTAAGAATTTGCCTCCTTCTCTGTAACATGTTTTTGCATCTAGAGAAAATACTCCCTGCCAGCACTTTATATTGCTTCACATATAACTTTCAATTAACCCCAGAAATATGTGACAATTTTTTAACACAGAAGAAAAACATCTTATGGAAATTTTAAAGCATTTCAAAAATGATTGGCATTGCATTTATGCTGGCATGTGTACTCTTTCTGACACATTTCTGTCACCTAGAAATTTATCTTTGTCACTCTGCTTGTTTCTATTTAAATATTATAATAAACTAATTAACATCACTCACCCAAATGATATCCTATGTCTTTTTTGATAGTTCTTCTATTACAGGGCATGTTTGTTTTCCGTTCTCTTTCCACCAAATATGTTTCTCTAAATAGCCTTCGTATTACAGATTTTCGATTATTGGATTATCAGTGTATGATTAATTTGCAGATATGGATATAATGGAACTGACTGTGAGGATAAATGCTAAAATCATTTCACAACCATTGCACTATTATAATGGTTCTCATAGCCGAATAGGATTAATGACTCCTTTAAAACTGCTGAAAAATCCATATTTATTGCAAAAGATTTTTATTTCATTTATTTATTGTTTTATTTTGAGAAGAGCTTTTCTACAGACTTCCTAAGTATTTGACATATATGAATTCCTTTTTATCTGTTCTCTGCTTGCAGTTATTCCTCCTTTTAAAAATCAACTAATAATAAGGGTACACAAAATACCCGGATGCTGATGACACTGAGACAGTGATGCACACAGTGCTACACTGCAGGAGAGCACTAACTCATGTGAAAGTTGAGTCATTCTTCACTCCAGCTCTGACAACTGTTCATTTATATTATTGGTTCGGAAGGAAATACAAATCAGTCGGTAGTAGGAACTGACTTTGGCATAGTGTTCTGTGAGATGCAGTGTGTAGACAAGGAAGTGATTACTGAGTACAACTCAAATACAAAGGTACAGATAGGACTTGCAAGCCTGTGACACTGGCCAAGTCAGGACTTCTTTGCCTTCCTAAAAATTGCAAGCCACCCAAAGTGCTCCTGTTCAACTGGGCTATAAGTAATGGTGTTAAAAACATCAAAAGTTAAAACCGAATATATTTATTTAAAAATCTTTTAAACTCAATCCCATAATATGTTAAGATGAATAACACATTATAATAAACACTAAACACCAGGGGAAGAGTTACATTATTATGACACTAACCCTAACTCTAACTCCAACACTAATCCTGTTTCCCATAAATATCTAAATAAAAAGAACGGAAAATTATACATTCCAATCAGATGATTCGTATTATTGTTTTTTCTTAAGCAGCTGTTACAATAAGAAATCTAAAACCTGGCTTATATGTTTCTTCTACATTGTACACTTTTAGCTAATTTTTAACCTGTATATGATTTTTGGATCACTCCACAGTGGTCTTTAGAAATATATGGGTTTTGAGCTATGTGGATCTGACAAATGTTTGTACATTTTTGCAACAGACAATCAAAATTTCCCTCTACTTAACATCAGCACTGATCTAATTGGGAAAATCACCAATGTTTGTAAGCATTTTCGTTCAGGCATACAGTAATGAAATGATACAAGTTTTGTATACGACTAGTTTTTGCTTGAACACTCAAATTTGGTCATTGACAGTTATCATTGATAGTGCCAGTTATCTTGAAGTTTCAGAAAGATTTGGTTCATTCTAAAAAAAAAAATCTGTGTATCACCACCTGACCAACCATAATTTGTCTGTCCATCATGTTTTCAAGTAAAGATAGTGTGTGTGCCGAAACAATGATATAATCAAGAAATAAGAAAATATTTTCACTTATTACAGCAGAATTATTTTATGTCTATTTTTACAGCGCATTCAGTGTTGTTTAGAGGTAGAGAACTGAGTTAATGTAAAACTGAGTTAAAACTGTTTTGGTTTGGGGGTATAAGTACATGTCCATGAAATACACCTGTGTTGGAGAGACCAGTGATCATGCCATCTTTCATGTTAGGGAAACAGAAATTGTCCTAGTGCATATGTCAAAGAATCGGTACAGAAGACAATGGCCATACAAAGGGGAGGAACTAGACTATGTCTTTCAAAACATTTGGATCTCACACATCATTTCAATACATTTCTGAGATCCTGAAGCCTCCACAAGCCACTATTTAAGCATCAACACCCATCTTAGACTTAATGACTCAAAGTTGTTCTCAATTTAAAAATTGCATTGATTTCCTTTTTGCCTAATAAATGGAGTAAGCCATTGTCACTACATCGCACATAATGACTCAAATTCGGGTGTTATCCAGTGCATGTCAATCATCACTTTAGTAACTGCCAAAAGCATCCACATCATCATTGGAAGTTGTGTTCTTTCTGATCAATATCATTCCTAATAAGAGTGGGTATTGAGCTTCTTGTTAGTCCATCCTGTTCTAATTGTATTCCATTTACAACTTGAGAGAGAGAGAAAGAGAGAGAGAGAGAGAGAGAGAATAACAACAGCAGTCCCACAGACGCCAGCTAATAACTTGAGAACAACTTGTTTATTACAACATTATTCTTCCTTAAATTTGCTCAGGTTGTAAAGGTTCTGCAATAACTAATTATTCAGGGAAAGGAGCTAATAACCTTTGGGCGTTCATATGAATATATATTCCACATTACAAATCCTTTCCTCTATAATTAGGCCAATTACAGAGAAACCAGACTCGTTGACATTCAAATTGGATACCTGCCTTGGTCGCATTTACTAGTGAGTGCTCCAGAGTGCCAAAATAAATGGGCAATATTCAGCTGCTATGAAAACACGCTATTAATATTTTATATCAATTGTCTGAGGACAGTAAAGCATGGCCATTTATAAGTAACGGAGACTGTCAGAATAATAATAAGTGACATGAACTAATACAAAATTTCACATCCTTCATTACTGAAGAATAAGTGCAAAACCATAGAATATGAATGTGTTTGTTAGAAAATGAGGTCAGAGCCTTCATTCTGGAATACCCCGCAAATCTTTGCAGCCTTTAACTTGGACCTGCACTCTTATTCAAAAGAAGCTAATGGGGATGGAGAGTTGTGTTGGCAGTTAAAAGCACTTGCTCCCTCCAGGGGATGTGCCTGTTTGCCTGTACACCACGTATTCAGTGTCATCTTTAGGTCTAGTTTGGCACCAAGGATGTACCCTGGTGCACAGACACACATTCAGGCAAAACAAAACAAAACAAAACAAACAGCAACCCCTCCCAAATACACATGACATCATTTCTTTTAAAGGGAGAATATAGTCAATGTGAGGGTATATTATATTCTCAGATGTTCAGTGATAAATTTTGATATGCTCGTACAAGTTGGAAGATTTCGGTTATATGTGAAAGGAGATGTGCATGTGTACATAAGCATGTGTATATGCAGAACAGGGAAGTGAACTTCTGTAGCAGATATAAATACAGAAACAGGGGCTCAAGCATCAGAATAGAACAGAGTGGATTCTCACCTGACTACCAGGACACCGTGTGGTGTGAAATACCTTCTTTAAAGTAATTATGAGTGACATTCAGAAGAGATTTTAAAACACATCACAAGTGATTTTCTTGCTTTCTAGTCACATTCAGTCTAAGTACTTCAAAAGGGAGATTTTGCCTTAATATTAGTACTTTTCAAATATTCATTACATTGTCTGAGAGAAGGACTGTACCGTAGCATTTACATGATCTACAGTGATGCACATGTCAAAGAGCTTATATAGGTAGGGAAAAATCCTCCAATTATCTACATTCCATCCTTTATAGACCATTATACAACATATGCTTGCAGTTGCATTATTTTAGAACAATTAATATTATAATTTGTTAAAATACATGGTTAACCTTTTGCATGCAGTTTTACCAATGTATTATAAACATGTATTCATAAGACCATTGACTGATGACTTCAAATGATTCATATTCTAGAATATACTGGATTGGGAGGCAATATGAGGCTTTGAACTCTAACGTGACTTTTTGTTATTTTCATAAGTCAGTGTTCCCATTTTTAAGTTAAATTTTTGGGGGGTAAGAATGTGAGGCTTTGGGGCTGCAGAGATGGCTCAACAGTTATTACCAGGTATGACACCGAGGGACCAAGCCAATTCCCTGCCCCAGTGTCAGACATATTACCCCTGCTCCAGGAGGATCTGAGTCCTCTTCTGGCTTCTGAGGTCACATTCCCTCATATCCATACACCTCTATGTGAATACACATATAAATAATTAAAACAAATCAAGTCTTTTAAAAAATGTAATATAAATAAATATGTTAGTATTTCTAGATCATGTTTCTGCTTAAAATAAACTAACCTAAATGTAAAAAAGTAAAAGCTTCTTGCAATATTCCATATCATCTTAGACATATGACAAATATCATCTGATATCTATATTTTATTTCTTATAAACGGTTGCTTGAAAAACAAAATAACTAAGTTGAAAAGTTCTGAGTGCAGCTATACATCCTAGCCTGGAAAACATAACCACAAACCTTCATGATAATTCAGATATTGCAATAGAAAAACTACATCCTCAATCCATATGTTTTGTACTTAAAATACAGACACAAACTTCCATAGCCGGGAATCTGTGTTTTTACCTGAAAGTGGTATTTCAGCTGTTGACAATTTTAACAGGAGGAAAATTAGACTCAGGATCAATCCTCTTCCACCTAATGGCAATTCCATTGTTCCTTGGAAAGGAGGCAACGTGCAAAGATTGAAAAAGGTCTCTAATAATTTCTGTTCACTGAAGAAATGGGAGAAACCTGAAAAAAAAAACAGATAAATAGGACTTCGCTAATCTACTTAAAAGTGTGAATGCAGCAGAAATTAAACACACTAGTTATTAATAAGTTAACGAGCCTACTATCTAATATCACAACAATTTAATAGACAAAGGATAGTTAATATATGATATATTGTAAACCATAAGTCATACCAATGAATCCTATTTGGCAGTTAAACTAAGATTTACACGGATAGCTGTTTCTTACACTTTAATGAGCCAATGGCTATGGGGAAAATTTCAATAATTTTATGCAGAAAGTAGTGTTGTCACAATTGATTCTTTAGGTTAATACTAAGGAATATAAAGACAAATCTTGGACTTTTTTTGTAAAGTATTTTTCATATTCAAAATTTCACAGCATGAGATGTTATCGCTAGGAAAAAACAGGAGAAAAAAGGACATGATGGAGGGGTTTAAGGAAATAAAATTCGTCAGTAAAGAGCTAATCATGCAAGCATAAAGATCCAACTTTGAATCTCAAGAAGCAAAGGAAAATCCAGTTGTGGCTGGTTACAAAACCAATGCTGGAGAGGCAGAAAGAGGAGGATTCCTGGAGACCACTGACTAGCTAGTCTAGCAGATCAGTTACCTATATGAGAGGCCCTGTCTCAAAAAGTAACATTGGCAAGATTGGGTATATCTATATGGGGTGAAATGATGGAAATTTATTGTATTCATGGACAAGAATATCAAAGCATAAAAAATAAAAATTATTAAGGTAAAGAGTGATGAAGGAAGATATCCAGTGTTGACTCTTCCATATGCACATATGTAAAAACAGTCACTCACATGCAAACATCCATTTGTATTAATTCACACACCTGTACAAACACATTTACATACCCATTTATATACACCTAGGAACACAAACACACACACACACACACACACACACACACACACACACTTCCAATAGAGAAAGGCAATATATTTTAAGTAAAATTTACAAATATGTTGTTCCAAGCAGAAGAAATTCATCAATTGATTTCCATTTAAAATAAAATAAGGCCTTCCAGTTTCCACCTGTGCTGGGACCAGGGCCCCTGTGCCTGACAAGACCAAACACAGACTACACCACAGTTGCAGCTTGACTCCTCAGGTATCTGATGCATTCAGGTTCACCAGGGAGACCCCAAACCCCACCCCAAGACCCAGCGTACAGGGACCCCTATGAACCAGGGAAGCAGAGTCTCCACCCAGCCAGAGACAGTCTGGACAGGCTTCAGTCAGAGACAAGGAGGCCAGATAACCAGAGATAACCAGATGGAGAGAGGCAAGGATAAGAACATAAGCAAAAGAAACCAATATGACTTGGCCACATCAAAACCCAGTTCTCCTACCACAGCAAGTCCTGGATACCCCAAAACACCTATAAAGCAAGATTCAGATCTAAACTGTCATTTAGTGAAGATGATACAGGGCTTTAAGAAGGACATAAGTATCTCCCTTAAAGAAATAAAGGAGAACACAATCAATTGAAGGAATTGAACAAAACCGTCCAGGATCTAAAACTGGAAATAGAATCATTAAAGAAAACTCAAAAGGAGAAAGCTACGGAGATGGAAAACTTGGGAAAGAGAACAGGAGTTACAGGTGCAAGCATCACCAACAGAATACAAGAGATAGAAGAAAGAGTCTCAGGGGCAGAAAATAGAATACAGAACAATGACACAACAGTCAAGGAAAATACAAAAAGCAAAAAGCTCCTATGTCAAAACATTCAAGAAATCTGAAATACAAAGAAAAGACTGAACCTGAGAGTAGCAGGTATAGAAGAGAGTGAAGATTCTAACTCAAAGGGCCAACAAATATCTTCAACAAAATTATAGAAGAAAACTTTCCTAACCTAAAAAAAGAAATGCCCATAAACATATAAGAAGCCTACAGAACATTAAACAGATGGGACCAGAAAAGAAATTCCTCTCATCATATAATAATTAAAATACCAAATGAACAAAAACAAAGAAAGAATATTGAAAGCAGTAAGGGAAAAAAGGTAAAGTAACATATAAAGGCAGACCTATCAGAATTACATCAGACTTCTCAAGAAAGACTCTAAACACCAGAAGATTCTGGGCAGATGTCATACACACTCCAGAAGAACAAAAATGCCAGTCCGGGCTTCTATACCCAGGAAAACTAGCAATTAGCATAGATGGAGAAACCAAGGGATTCCAAGACAAAAATAAATTTAAACAATATTCTTCCACAAATCTAGCCCTACAGAGGTTAATAGAAGGAAAAGTCCAACACAAGGAGGGAAACTACATCCAAGATAAAGCAAGAAAATAATCTTTTTCACGACAAACCCAAAAGTAAAAAACCACACAAACATAATTCCAGTTCTAACAACAAAAATAACAGGAAGCAGCAATCATTGGTCCCTAATCAATGGGCTCAATTCCCCAAGAAAAAGACATAGGCTAACAGAATGGATATGTAAACAGGATCCAGAATTTTGTTGCATACAGGAAAAACACCTCATAGTCAAAGATGAACAATACCTCAAAATGAAAGGATAGGAAACAATTTTCCAAGCAAATGGTCCCAAGAAACAAGCTGGAGGAGCAATTGCAATATCCAACAAAATGGACTTTCAACCAAAAGTTATCAAAAAAGATGGGGAAGGACACTACATACTCATCAAATGAAAAATCCACCCAGATAAACTCTCAATTCTAAACATCTATGCCCCAAATTCAAGGTCATCTACACTTGTAAAAGAAACGCAATTCTTCATAGAGTTAGAAAGAGGCACTTTCAAGTTGAATTTGAATAACAAAAAGTCTAGGATAGTGAAAACTAAGTCGCATCAATAAAAGAACTGCTGTGGGATTCACTGTCCCGGACTTCAAGCTGTATTACAGAGCAATCGTGATAAAGTCTGCATGGTATTAGTACAGAGACAGGCAGGTAGATCAATGGAATAGAATTGAAGACTCAGAAATGAACCCACACAACTATGGTCAGTTGATCTTTGACAAAGAAGCTAAAACCATCGAGTAGAAAATAGACAGCATTTTCTTTCTTTCTTTTTTAATTGGATATATTTCTTTAATTACATTTCAAATATTATTCCCTTTCCCGGTTTCCTGTCCATAAGCTCCCTATCCCCTCCTCTCCCCCCTTCCCCTTTCCCACAAGGGTGTTCCCCCCACCCACCACCTTTTCTATTCCCCCAACATTCCCCTGCACTGGGGGGGTCCAACCTTGGCAGGACCAAGGGCATCTCCTTCCACAGGTGCCCCAGCAAGGCTATCCTCTGCTACATATGCAGCTGGGGCCATGGGTCAGTCCATGTAGTGGTTTAGTCCCTCAGAGCTTTGGTTGGTTGGCATTGTTGTTCTTATGGGGTTGCAAGTCCCTTCAACTCTTTCACAGCATTTTCAAAAAATGGTGCTGGTTCAACTGGAGCTCACGATGTAGAAGAATGTAAATTGATCCATTCTTTTCTTCTGGTACAAAGCTCAAGTCCAAGTGGATCTAAGACCTCCACATAAAACCAGATAAGCTGAATTGAATATAAGAGATAGTAGGGAAGAGCCTTGAACACATGGGCACAAGGGAAACTTTCCTGAATAGAATACAAATGGCTTATGCTTTAAGAGCAACAATTGACAATGGGACCTCATAAAATTGAAAAGCTTCTTTGAAGCAAAGGACACTGTCAATAGGACAAAACGGCAACCCACAGATTGGCAAATGATATTTACCAACCCTACATATGCTAGAGAGCTAATATCCAAAATATACAAAGGACTCAAGAAGGTAGACTCCAGATAACCAAGTAACCCTCTTAAAAAGTGGAGTACAGAGCTAAATAGTGTTCTACTGAGGAATCTTGAATGGCTGAGAAACACTCTAAGAAATGTTCAACATCCTTAGTCATCAGGGAAATGCAAATCAGAACAACCCATAGATTCCACCTCATACCAGTCAGAATGGCTGAGGTAAAAAAAAAAAAAAAACACACAGGGAACAGCAGATGTTGGTAAGCATGTGGAGAAAGAGGAACACTCCTCCATTGTTGATGGGATTGCAAGTTGGTAAAATCACTTTAGAAATCAGTGCTTCCTGAGAAAATTAGAAATAGTTCTAAGAATTGAACTATACCACTCCTGGACATATATCCAAAGATGCTCCAAGATATAAAAAGGACACATGTTCCACTATGTACATAGCAGCCTTATTTATAATAACCAGAAGTGGAAATAACTCAGATGTTCCTCAACAGAAGATGGCTACTGAAGATATGGTACATTACACATAAGTATACACATATATACAATAAGTACTATGCAACAATAAAAAAATGACTTCATGAAATTTGCAGACAAATGGATGGAACTAGAAAATATCATCCCGAGTGAGGTAATCCAGACACAAAAGAATACATACATTATGTACTAACTAATAAGTGGATATTAGGCCAAAAGCTCACAATGCCCATCATACAACTCATAGAACACATGGAGCATAGAAGGAAGGAAGACCAGGGTGTGGGTGCTTAAGTTCTGCATTGAAGAGGGAACAGAAGGATTGTGGGAATTGGAGGGAAAGGGGAATCATGGAGGGAGAAAGGAGGGGGAGGAAATAAGGGTGGCAGTATCAGGAACTGGAAGAGATGTGAGAGAGGTAAATAGGGTCATGAAATTGAACAAAAATATGTAGCCAGGGGTGGGGGAGTAAGGGATGAGGAACTGGAGATAGCCACTGAAGAGTCCCAGACACCAGGGATAAGTGAGGTTCCCAGGACTCAACAGAGATGGCATTAGCCTCAATGCACAGAGAAATTGGAGATGGAACCTGTAGAGACCACCTCCAGATGATATTCATGGCCCCTGGGTCAAGGGATGGGGACACATGCCCATCTCAAAGTTTTTAACTCTGAAATGTTCCTGTCCAAAGGAAGAACAGGAACAAAAAAATGGAACTGGGACTGAAGAGAGGGCCAACCAAGGACTGTCCCATCATGTCTGCAGACACCAAACCCAACACTGTTGCCTTGGTCAAGGGCACTTGCTGAAAGGAACTTAATGTGTCGGTTCCTGAGGAATTCAGTTCAGCAACTGATCAATGCAAATGTGGATGTTTGGCACCAACCGTCAGACTGAGCTCTGGGAACCTGGCCACGGAGCTGGAGGAAGAACTGGAGGAGAGGAGGGGGATTGCAACCCCTTTGAAAGAACAACATGGGTTGTCCTGACCATGCTGTTCCCCCAGAATCTAAACCACCAACCAAGGAGTGTACCTGGAGGGATTCATGGCTCCAGATAAATGTGTAGCAGAGGATGGCCTTGCCTGACAACAATGGGTGGGGATGCCCTTGGTCCTGGGAAGGCTTGATGCCCCAAGTAGGGGGATGCTGGAGCAGTGGGGTAGAAGAGTGGGATGGTTTCGTTGGTGGAAGGGTAACCAGGAAGTGGGATATCATGGTATGAGGGGTTGGGAGAGCAGGGAACTTGGAATTGGGATATCATTTGAGATGAAAATGAATAAAATGATTAATAAAAAGTGAATAAATAAAATAAAATGTGGATCAAAATTTTGACTTTCTTTCCTTTCTGTTATTAGTTCATTTTTCTTCATGAAATATTAGGGCAACATCTTCACATTATCCACAGTATACCTGAGATGATAACACAATACTTTGTAATTTTCTTCAAGAATGAAATTTTCTTATTCCTAAAAATAATCATTTACTTTATTTATTCATTAAGTATTAATACAGAAACAGACACATCACTACATTTAAATTTACTTCCAAGTTTGTAGACTTTTTAGTTTCACCTCAAATTGCAACTCAAGGGATTACAGGAGCTGATTGGATAGCTCAGTGATAGGTCATTGAATTCAATTGTCAGCACAGCAAAACCAAAAGAAAGAGGCAGCAGAACCTGTAGTCTCAATTTCTTTTTCTGTGACTACAATGATAAAAATACTCTGAACACTTAAAGGGGTAATACAGTCTGTCATGACAGAGAAATCAAGGCTGAAGAGTTTGAAGAGCCTGGTCACTGTTGCCTTCAATCCCAGAAACTGACATGGATGTAAGCCTGTGACTGCTCTTTTCCCCACGCTACAGAGTCTGATATCCTATGCAGAAATTGGTGCTACCCACATAGATGGGCTTTCTCACCTCAACTCACACAATCAAGATAATGCCCCCAAAGAGTATGCATAGGCCAATCTCCTAGGGGAAATTAGATTCAGTCAAGTTAGCTATTAACACTAGACATCACTTGTGTCTTCCCTGTACATGCATGACTAGTCACATTTAAAGTAAAAAAAGAAATCAAAACACCAAAAACCAAAAAATACCAGACAATAACAGGAGCAACATATTATTTTTAATGATTTAGGAAATTTTTATTGGTAGCACCTCATTTTGTACTTTGACTTCAAGAAATTCTACAATGATCATGAAGGAGAAGGCTCTTTTCTATTGCACCTTCCTCAGAAGATATGAATTGGAAAACATTTTATTTTATGAATAATTATATTTTGTCAGACTTAATTGTCCATCTGACAAAATGGGACTCTAAAAAAGACCAGTGATCCTTGTTTAATAATATTTGTAAGTATGATAACTTAGAGAAATAGCACTGTGACGCTTGACAGCTCATTTTCCTTGTGAAATTACTAAATCTAATCAACAATAAAATTCTTAAGAGCATTACTTTTATTAGAAAAACATCTGAGTTCTATACTTAAAAGTTTCAGGAAAGTCCATCTACTTCAAAATTGAAATCTCCAAAGAAAATATTAACATTTTCCCTTTGAATTTTTCTTTCTTTCCATCTTAGTAGATAATAATCATCTGAATTTACTACTTATAGTGACATAGCAGTCCTTGCTTGTATCATTTAATGTACATTATATTAATATTTAATATCATTCATTAATTTAATATCTAATTTAATATTGATGCCATAATAGCTTCAATGGCATCTCATATATGTGTTTAATGAATTCCCCTCTATTTGTTAGGAGCAAAGCTTTTTAAGCCATAATGATGTTAAGAGGCCACATTTCCAGTTAGTATCTAATATATCATCACAAGTAGAATTAAGGGCAGAACTAAGGACAGCCAACTAAGTCAGAACTCGTTTATTGATTCTCCTGATTTAGATTAATGAATTGAATGGTCTCTAATTACTCCAGTAGAGTAGTTCATAAAAGCCTGTTCCTCAGGACCATCCATCTGACTTGGAAGTTTAATGGTCAACCAAGGAATAAAAGGACATGGAAGAGTTACGATACCGTATGTTTGTAAACCTTGCATGCTAGAGACAGAGGACTAAGGATCATCGGTCACCATAGTATGGGTAGGAAGTTACAGCCCAGCCACAGCTACATAGTCCCTATCAGAAAACGAATTTAAAAATGGTAATACATGAAATCTTAGTCTTACAGTAAAACTACATGTTTTGATACAGATCAAATTCCAGGATATAGTTCATTCTTCTTATCTTCTATAGAAATTGCCTTCTATTTACCTGCAAATTGCATGCTCATAAGGTTTGACATTAAAATTTTTAAAAGGTAAAATATGAGACCCTTTTTAAGCAAGCCATTAATAGTAAAGTCAGAATCCACAAATAGCTACCAGACTGAGGAAGAAAGTAAGCCTTAATTTCATTGTCAGAAACATAAAGGGTGCATTGTTAGGTAATTCTATTTTGAAACAGAAAACAGCAATCGAATTATAATCCTATTTATCTTTCTTAAACAAATTTGAATTTAATGACTCATGCCAGAGCTCAAAGATAAAAGCAATTATAGTAGCTCAGGGTAGAACTGACACATAAGACACGTGTAAAATATACAAAGGTATTGTGAGATCCAGTTACATAGAGACAATTTCTATATAGCTTCTTTTTATGGCATTGATTATCGTGCAAGACAAATCAATTCAATGTCATAATATCAAAGTTAGATAAAACTCTCTTATTACTTTAGCACATTGTTGGAAATAGATTTATTTCTGTTACATGATAGAATTGAAGAAACCAGAGACCTAGATATCACATCATACATTTGACTCTTCAAATTGGCTAAACTTCTCTTGAACAACTAGTTGGATATGAATTCTGAACAGGTTTGTTTAGAGGTATTAGGTTAAACAAGGATGAGCAGAGACTTGCCAAAATGCTATTTCCCATGTACCAACTACAAGGAGATTTCATTGAACCACCTGGGCAAGTTTTGTTTGATTGTAGTCCTACAGACCAAACCTAGGGACTCCTACATGGTAGACAAGGGCCCTACAACACAGCTTATTTCAGTTTCCTCTGATGTATTTAGGATTCCAAGGTAAGAAATCTAGCAACAATTATTCCCTTAAGTTGATCTTATGCCTTTGGAAAGGAAAAGAGGGGAGGCAAAACTTCTTTTTGATTCCACTTTGCCTTCTGAGAACATGCTTGACTGCTGAGACCTGTTGAGCATCCAGAATAGCAAGCCAGATTGTAGACAATTGAATTACTGTACATATCTTATCATTCGGTATGCTGTTCAGGAAATTACCTTGGCCTCTCTCATGTATTCATGCCAGTAGGTATGATAATCTCTATAGTATAGGAGATGCTCTTCAGGATCAGGTGGGACAGTGTAAAATTAGTACCGAATAGTAAGTCAACTCTAACAGTACTGATGGTGGCCACTGTGTTTCTGCAAGAATTAGGATCAATTATCTCTATTAACTAAGAGTACATTTCAAAGCCAGTAAAGGCATTATTTTATTAATACTACTTGGATTTTACAATTATAGTGGTTTCCATGGTTCTCTTAGAGTTATAGAATCATTTCTATCACACCTTTAAACATAAAAATATAATCTCCAAAACATTAGTGGCATAAGATTTTCTGTTGATTTAAAAATTTAGAAAAGAAAAAGGTAAAGGAAGTCTTCTTCATTTTGCATTCTTGTGTTCTTACACCTCTAGTGTAGCTTTGAACTCTATCTGAGAAGTTCCTTTCTTACTACTGGAATGTTGTAAGCCTTTGGCCCACTGGATGACTTTTGAGTCTAGGCCACAGGAAGCTATGCAGATCTACTCTCTGGTATGTATTATGAGAACAGTCCGAGGCTGTAATAGCTATTTTTGGTTTTCTGCTTGACCACATCTGGAATTAACAACAATCCAGATATGGATGACACCTCTGCGAGAAATTATTGTTGCTTGGTTTGAAGTGGTAAATCTGCTTCTAGTCTAGACCTTTGAGCTAGGAAGGCACAAATCTTTGATTTGGATTTTAAGGCAGGAAGACCCACCTTTAATCTGGACCACACCTTGTGCTATAAGCCTATATAAGAACATGGAAGGAGGAAGTGGTTATTCTTTGTCTACTTGTCCTCGCCTTGCTAGCTCTAGATTATCTATTTCTTCACTGGCATGGGAGCCTTTTATCATCATCATCATCATCATCATCATCATCATCATCATCATCATCGTCATTATTTATTTTAGCATATACAGAAATCCAGCTGGACCATACAGCCTTGTGAATTGAGGAACTACTGGATTCTTGAACTTTGAATTCTCAGCCAGACATTATTGAACGTGTTCGTCTGCAACCTGTAAGCCATCCAATAAATCCCATTTTTATAGATGGAAAGAGATTCAATATATAAGTTCTATTACTCTAGAGAACACTGACAAATACAATAGCCAACACCCAGCAAACAGTAAAAGTAAAACAGCCACTGGGCAATGATACAGTTCTGTCATTAACAGTTATGGCTAGCAGAGGAAAAGAGAGTTTCCCAAAGAAACAATAGACTATGGAACAATCGTATATTGTTCTTACAGACAACTCAGTTGGTTTTAGGCTGGCTTGTCATGTAGCAATAACTATTTTGTGTTATCCAGATAGAAAAGCACAAAAGAACTGGCTTAACATTGGCAAGTGCTAAACTGTGAATTGTGTATTATTTTCTCTTTTATTAGTTTATACATTGATGTTTCTGTAACAAAGTCATTTTTTTACTGCTTCTGAGTTTGGTTAATAATAATCATTTCGCAACATTCATTCATTCCTTGCCTATCCAAAAACAGCCTAAAACAGTTCAGCAGTATTAAATCAATATTCTTAGACACAAGGTAGACTAATTTGTAATTTTTAAAGCTGAGTGCCAATTATTTAAAACAACAACAACCAAAAATAAAATAAAATAAAATAAAATAACCCAAAAACCAAAAATCAAAAAGACAGACATGCTAAGGCTGGCGTGCAGTTCATCTCTTATTTAATCCCTTTGGATATCAAAGAGTTCATTCAGTATCACTTATGCAGCTAGGAAATACTGTGAGGTGATGCATTTTTTTTTATTGGTTTAAAATGTTAGAAAGCCACAGAGTAAATGGAAATATAAGTCCAATTCACAGTAACCATTTAAATCCTGACAGCTTTGAATACACACAGGATACATTTTCCTCTCTATTTTGTATTTTGCTTATTAATTCACCAATGGTTTTTACTAGAGAGTGCTTTACATTTTATAACAAAATATAAATAGTCAAAGATGAATAAAAATATAAGTTAAGAATTTCCAGTTTACATAAACATACCGATTGCATCCTTATAAAGCAAACTTAAGAGAGAAGCATTTTTAATGAATCTCCACATCCGTAGCTCCTGTCAATGTATTATAAGTAATGACCATTCCCTAATAATCATTGTTTTTCTTCATGTAGCAGTAGTGGTGTCATTCATTACTGAAGCTTTGGGGCGTTCATAAAAGGGGACCTATCATGACTGCTCTCCAAGAGACCCAACAAGAAGCTGAAAGAGTCAGATGCAGATATGTGCACCTGACCAATGAACAGAAGCAGCTGACCCCTCTGGTTGATTTAGGGAAAAGCTGGAGGAAGCTGAGGAGTAGGACAACCCTGTAGGAGGACCAGCAGTGTCAATTAACCTGGACCCCTGAGATCTCTTAGACACTGGGCCACCGATCAGGCAGCATACACCAGCTGAGATGAGGCCTCCAACACATATACAGCAGAGGACTTCTGGGTCTGAGTTCAGTCAGAGAAGATGCACCTAATTCTCAAGAGGTTGGAGGCCCCAGGAAGTTTAGAGGTCTGGTGGAGTGGGTGGAGTGGGGACATCCTTGGGGAGACAGGAGTGAGGGGTGTGGAAGGAGGTGGGGAGGAGGTATGGGATGTGGAACCATTGGGGGATGGACCAAGAGGGGAGTAAAATCTGGAGTGTGAAAATAAATTAATTTAAAAAACTGAGTTCGGTCCCCAGCTCCGGGAAAAAAAGAAAGAAAAAAAAATAGTGGTGTCATGTTTACAAAGAACGGTTGACTAGAGGGTTGAGAGTCCTCTTATGCTCCTCATGAATTGTAAATGCACTCTTTTTCACTTAGAAAATAAAACCTATTGAAATTGGTATGCTGGAATTTAAAAGACAAGAGGTTTTTACTTCATCCTAAAGAGGGGAGGAATAACCAGCCATCTTAGAAAGCACACACATCTGAAACAGTTGTGTTTGGCCTCAATGGTACATTAGTTGTATCCTTGGCATTTTCTACTTGCAATTATTCATAAACCTATTCAGGACAAGTTTCTAAAGAGAAAATAAAGTGAGGCTTATCAAAAGAAAAATGAAACTATTATGATCACTCTCTACAGAAGAGATGTGTGGCCACCGCTCAAAGGCCTGGAACAGAAGGCTGAAAACATCAATGACTCCATCTGCCCTTTATTTTAAAGACAACACAACCAAAAGGGGGAAAAAAGACTATGTGACCCTCCTTTCCTCCAAGGACCAGCACCCAGCTGTCACAGACACCATGAGTTCCAGAGACTGGAAATAACTTTGTATATTCTAAACCATTAAATATTTTCTTTCTATTCAGGATGTTTAAAATACAACATAATATTTTTTCAAAGCCAGCAGAAACAAACAAAATGTGTCACTGGTATCCAAATAAAGAAAACACGGTTGTGTATTATAGTGTGAGCCACTGCTATAACTTGGAATTGTGTGAATTTTTTCCTCTCCCTGCATATAAAAAAAACGCTTAAAAGTCACCATGCTGCATCCAGCAAGCCGTTGTAGACAAAACCACTTGACACTTTCATGATGGAGGGGAAGTCACCTTCACTTCCCTCTGACCTCAAATGCTCCTTTATGAAATTCCTTTTTATGCAATTTTCAGTCTGCAGTAAAAGATTCCCCTGATTTGAAATCAGGTCATAGTTGGGGTAGGAGGTCCAGCAATTTCCATAAGCCTGACGCGTGATTGGAATCATCCAACACTTTGAAAGTGAGGAAGGATGAACACACAGAAAATTAAAAAGCCTTTTGTTCAGGCACTTGCTTGGCTCCTATCATGAATCAATTTACACATGCCATAAACAGAGTAATCCTGAAATAACTGTTAATGGCTTTTCACTCTCAAAACAAAGGAAATGCCTTACACTATAGCCATCCCCATTTAGCCTGTGTTTCATGTCGCTGAAGTGACAAGACAAAGGAATTGCTTGAAGTGTTAATTCATCCTTCCTGCAGAGGTGGCATATTTTCATACAATGGATCAAAGAAATGTAGATTCTATTACAAACCAGTTGATTTTATTGGAAAAAATGTCAGTCTTAGTTCATAATTATGTGAGATCTATTAATATATTTTCTTTAAGTAGCCAAATATTGTGGTTTAGCACATTGATAAGTGTACCTTGGGATATAATATGCAAAATCAAATACACACTAGCTTCCTGTACATCCAAAAAAAAGTATTCTACCAAGCTCTCTGTATTTTATTTCATGGGATATTGGGAAAAAAGTATCCCAAATCAAGTCATACGGGGATAAAGAAAATAATTTCACTTCCCCAAATTAGTTATCTTCCTGATATTTTCCAAAAAAAAATATTTTATGCAGTATTGGTATTCATCTACAAGGTATCATTAATAGGAATATAAAATTGCATAACACTAAGTGCACAGTTAATAAATGTTTCCATATGTATAAATCTGAGTGTGTGCTCTAATTTACTTGGTTAAATAGTTGTGCAGTAAATAATGATGTTGTGCGTGCACTGCTATTAAAATACTCATTTTGGAAAACATTTGAGGATTCTAACAAAACTCATTTCTGACTACACAATCCTTAGTTTTCACTACAGGACCTTGAAATCATCCAACTCATACAGTGTCCTGTACCTGAATGTTTGCAGCGGCCATATGCATCAAACTTGTCACTGCTAAGAAGCAACAGGCCTAACAGTCAGTCAGTCTATACATCCAACAGAGATGGATTTCTTGGTTGTTTTATGTAATTGTAACAAATTGAGAGAAAAAAGGGTTTATTTAGCATAGGAATCCTAAGGACAGCTGACCATTCTGGCTAAACAGAGAAGGCACTGAAGCAGGAACAAAGGCAGAAACTATGGACAAGCTTTGTTTACCAGCTTCTTTTCCAAGCTCCCTTGGCTTGTTTTTTTTTACACATGAGCCAAGACTAGCACCCCAGAGATGGCACCATGCACCATGGGTTGGCTGACCCACATTAATCATTAACCAATAACCTTCCTACAGAACGGTCTGTAGACCAATCTGATTGAAGCATTTTTCCCTCAAATCAACTTTTTTCTTCCTAGATGATTCTAGCTTCCGCGAGGTTGACAAACACTAATCAGTGAAGTGGGTAAATGAAAATCAAACACACTGTGGTACACCCATTGTGTAGAATATTGCTGCTATGAAGAAATAAATGATCAAGCTAGGAAAAAATAAAAAATATGGAAAAGCATAAGTGCATTTGTTTATTTGGGGCAAGGAGCCTATGTTCTATATACTCTTTTAATTGTGGGATATTCTGGAAGACAATCACAACATCAATGATTACCTGAGATTAGGAATTAAGGAGGGAAAAGAAGGACAGAGAAAATACTCATGTGTCTACAGTGGTAAACAGATGCCATTATATATAACTCAAGGTCACCAAGAGCACATCTTAGCATGTCTGTTTATGGGAAACAATTGTGATGGTTAAGGTTAGCTCTTCAACTGTAGCATGGATGCCACTCTTGTAGGGTTATTAATAAGGTAGTGCTGTGCATGTATGGGGGCAAAGATCACTTTATACCTCTTGTTCAATTTTTCTGTGGGCCTAAAAGCTTTTCTAAAGTGAAATCTATTTTAAAAGCTCTGCAATGTATAAGATCATAACAATGATCTTAACAATTACATCAGATTTCAAACATCGCAAATAAGTCATGTTCAGGAAATAAATTTCTAAATTGAAGAAAGGATCCTTATAAATTCCCCCTCAGAAGTGTATATCTAGATTCATGCCAAAGTACATCACAGAATACTCATTACAGAAATCTTGGTATGCATGTGACAATTCAAAAATTGTTCATGTCTAATAATTTTTTTAATTTTCTTATCTAGTCTTCTTTATTCTCCTGTCCTGTTTCCCTGTCCTCCCTTACTTTTGAACTTTGCCTAATATCACACAAGAATCTTAAAAAATGCTGTACATAGGAAAGTGTTGTTTTGATTATTGATATTAAAATGTCTATTATGCCTGGAACATAATCAAAACTAACCTCAAATGAGAAATATGAAACTTGGAAAAATGATAATAAATTACATATAATGATTGATTCTAATTAAATATCACATATGATAATAGCAAAGTGATTAGAAAATCTACACTTAAGTTATGAGCAGTTTAATATTTTTCCATGAACCTGTGCTAATGAAATATTTGTATTGAATATTGAAATATTTGTATTGAACGTAAATCTAAAATTTAGATGAAAATGTAGCTTTTTGATAGATTTCCAGCCTATTTTGTCCACAGTTCTGAGTCATTTCCTAATTCTACAAAATAATAAGTAAAGATTCAATTTAAACAAGATCTCATATATAAATTTTTATCTAATTAATTCACATGTTTGTGAAACAGTACATTTTCTGAGTCTGGTGTCATATTATACTTGTCATTATTATGTCTGCTATAATGCGACATTCAATAGATTTTTTTCACAAAAAATAAATAAGTTCAATGCATAGCTCACAAAAACCTATTCTATATAGAGAACATCAATTAAATTTTAAATATTTTTCTGCACTTACAACGAAGATAACTTCAAAATTTATTCCATAAAATACTTGTTAAAGTAAGTATGGCTTTGAATGCTTAAAATATTTGAGCTACACAACGCTTTGTTTGAAGTAATAATTTCATAAAGGCTCGCAGAAATAGAATTTTCAATGTATCTCATTAGTTTTATCAGTATCTAGTTAAGGTTAACTATATTCATAGAATTTAGTCATTCTGACAAGTGCCAACAATCTCAAAGTATTACATTTCCTTAGATTCACTTTCAAATACTTAAGCATAGATGGAATTCTTATGTGGCTGGTACTGCATTTTAATCTTCCTCATAAGTATGATGATGGGAAATCTGAAAGGAATTAGTTTAAACCTTCACACACATTCATCAAATGTCGCCGAATCAACTTATATTTAGTTTAAGTAGCTGATTTAGTTTTAAAGTATTGAGTGGCTGGGTAGTTATTATAACAGGTGTTAAAAGAGGGTTTCAGAGTGGAATAAAAATGTTTAATGCATGGGGAACCAGAAAAAAAGGACTCAGACTGAAGATGATTTAGTTTTACTTCTGACTCTCCTCAGGCTTTGCTTTCTGACTGTAATTAGAAAGTAGTTGGTCCCAGACATCATCTGGTCTACCTCGAAGGAAGAGATCTTTCAAGGCTTTGGCAGGGTGCTCCAGTGATTTAATAGCCAGGGTCCACTGAGATATGGGATATGTTGTAGTATTATGGGCAAATGAGTCCTCCAACATACATAGGTGCATACAGGCACATATGACCATTTGATGGCTAATCCATGTTGAGGGTTTTTTGTTTTTTCTTTTCTTTCTTTTCTCTTTTCTTTCTTTCTTTCTTTTTTTTTTTTTTTTTTTTTTTTGGTCTGGAAAACTTTAAGGTTTGCTACACAAAACCTGGAGACCAGCTGATAAGATAAATAACATGGCAACATGTTCTTCCTACCAAACATAAACATGTGTATGATCAAAGTATTTTACCTGTGTTTTCTCTCTAAACCCAAATAAATGTGTAAATGTAAAAAAAAAAAATAGAAAGGGCCAACACCTGAAAAATGAACTTAACCAGAAAAATAAAGAAGTCGTATTCGAGCAAAATAAACATATGAAAATTTCATGATGTGCTATGATAACTCTATAGAAGAGACAGTTATCAGAATTAAACTTATAAATCTGAAAAATCTATACACCATTGTCTTTGATACTTTTCTGTTGTGATAAAGAGACATCATGAAATATGCAACTTATAGAAGAAAAATTATTAAGTGTTAAAGATTCAGGGAGTGAATTCATGAATACCATGGCATGGAGCTGGAATTGTAGCAGAGCGCTTACATCTGATCCACAAGCACGTGTGTGTGTATGTGTGTGTGTGTGTGTGTGTGTGTGTGTGTGTGTGTAACTTGAATACATGAATTCCAACATAGGTGCTTGAATATGTTATTTTTTCAATAATCGGAAAGTACTTATGGGTCATTCAGCGTCCAGGGTGGTCACAATAATTATGAACTGCTAGAGAACATTAAGTTCACAATGTAATGTGAGTAGATTTGATTCAGTCTTGCAATAATATTACTTGTATGGACACCTATAATTTCTGTTTTCCCATATCTATGCTATTGTATAAATAGTGTGTTGTTGCAATCACTTTAATTTGAAATCACTTTTTTGTAACCTCCAAAGAAAAGTGCTGAGATAAATTTATTGTTTTAAAACCATGAAATCATTTTAAACTATTAAGAGGAAAGCCTTTAGACTTATAGTCTCCTACAACTCGTATTTTACCACTTCAACAATCCAAATGGAAAATAATTTGAATAAGAAAGTAGAAAGGATAACCAAGAAGTCACGTATTAAATGGCTAATATGTATATAAAAATATGTTGATACCAGTAATCACCAGGAAAATGAAATAAAACCCACATGAAGTATTTTTGAAATGTTTTATCATACTAGTAAAAATGACTCTTATAAAAGCAACATCAACAAAATAAAATACAGTAAAGATTTAGAGAATGGAAACTTTTAGATCATAAACGAGTACAGTCACTATGGAACACAGTATGGGTTTGTAACAAGAAATTAAGACTATAGCTACAATCAATTATCAAGCAATTTGCTTCCTTAGTAATTATTCCAAAGATAAGAAATCAGTAGATACAAGAGATGCTTGCAGAAGTTGCGATGCAGCTCAGTTTCTAGAGTTCTTACTTAACATAGATAGAGCCTTGTTTTTTGTTCTCAGAATCTCATAAACTCGGTGTAGTGTCCCATAAAAATATTCAAGAAGGAGAGACAGGAAAATCAGAAATTCAAGGCTACCTAGATGACAAGAAGGTTTGAGGCAGCTTGAGTTGCATGAGAAACAAAATAGAAATGAGAAAGAAAATATGTCTATACCCTCATGTTCACTATATTATTATTCACAAGAGACGGGATGTGTAACCAAGTTAAATGTCTAGTGGCAGAAAAGTGGATATAGAGAACGTGGTATGCCTTCACAGTGGAACACTATTAAGTAGTAAATATTTTTAAATGCTGTCACAAAGTAGGCACAGAAAAGTACAAAACTTAGGGATCACAATTCATGTCCCCTCTGGCTGGTGTCTTTTCCTTCTACCAAAATGACATTTCCAGAAAGAAATTCCATTCCTTTGCAGTCAGTTGTTTCAATAGTCTGATAGTCAGACTGAGAGACACAAGTGTTTCTTTAGAATATCTTCAATATTATCAGACCTATTACAATTTACTCTTGTTGAAATAGAATAATGTTGAGAGAGTAGAGTGGTATTTATTAAAGATTGGAGAGGTGAGGACAGTATGAATGGGTATGTTTATGAGAACAAAGAAATAAATAGAGGGCATAAGTTCTAGTGTGTTGTATTAAAGGAATGATTACAGTAACAGTGCTGTGTCATATAAATAAAAATAACACGAGAGGAAATTTTTGAATGTTGCAATGAGAAAAAAATGGCAAGAATTTGAGATGACTTAATTTGAAGCTGACTTAGCTTCAGTTGCTGCTCATCAGGCCACATAATCCACATAATCTACCACGATATCATAACATACTCCATAAATACATAGTTATTATTTATCAATTAAACATAAGTTAATTAAAATTTAAGTCATAATCTATAAATATATCCCTCTTGTCACTTCCAAATCTCCAGGAGACTCCTGGTGAAGTAAATCAACTGTGATCAAATTGACTGAGGGAACATTAAATAAATAATGTCTATGCATTACCACATGCCAGAGGTGTCTAAATAGGATTTATTTATGCAAATTTAAACAGAAGGTGTAAAATTTTGTTTTACATACACTACACTCAGTGCCTAAATGTTAAGATATGTTTTAAATATTTTTGATCCTGTCTTTCCACAAATGGTCAAAGGAGGGCTGTTCTGTTTAAGCCACATATTACAAAGTGTAATTTTCAGACACCTATAAGAAATTTATAAAGATTTTACTATTTCCGTTGGCTCATCATCTGCTTGGCTGATGACATTAGAGCTGACAAAATTGATTGATTATTCTGAGCTCTTTTATGAGAGGAATTACTGTGGAATCCTGGGCCACTGACCTAGATCCCCCAATCCTCTGTATCTTGTGTTATCTTCCAATGAATAAGAAATAACAACTGGAAAACAATACCAGCTTAGATGACATTTTAAACTTAGTACCTTCATTTATTTGAGGGATAATACACACTATTTTCTGGGCTAGAACTTTATTTTACAAAATTACATATGTCTAATGATCACTGGCTTTTGATTTTAATATTAATATTATTGCTTTTATATCATGTCATTTTAATCTGTTCTTATTTCAAAATCAAATAGAATATTGTAAAAGAAAATCATGTCAAAAGAAGTTATGAAACAAGGTGAAAGAAAGCACATCTTCCTTTCCATTTCTAACAGGAAACATGTAAAGTGGCAAGTATAATATCTATAATATTTCTCATAATGTGTAGTGATATATATATATATATATATATATATATATATATAATTTTGTTATGTGGGGAAAGCCAGTTGCGGTGGACACAGAACAAGCAGATGATTGAGGGACTTTTCTTGGGAAATTCAGAGTTATTTCTTATTTTACATGTTTTGGAAAAGAATGGTTGAGAAAATCATTGTTAAGAATCTTAGTTCTGTAGTTATAATTAAGGCAGAGGTCACTGAAATATTGTGAGTTCTCTTAGGCTTACCTACATTAGCCAACATTAATTCCCTCATTTGATGTTTAAGGACAAAGATCATTCAGCCTTATTGTTGGAAGATTTCTCTTTTATCTTTTTGAATAGGAGAAGAACACCACAGTCACTGAAATGTCCTCTGAAATTAGACAGTGACAGGTTACAGAAATATTTTGATGAGACCATGGGTGGACTAAAATAACGTTTATCCTGGTAATTGTGGCCCTGAAATTGGGATCTTCCCCTTGAATGGAAGCACTCAAATTATCATTCTTTGCTACTAGCATGCTATTAGCCCTAATAAATTATAGTACTAGAGAGCTGATGTTTTCATGAGTATTGTGGTGTGTCACGTAATTTAAATTCAACGAAGCTAACACAGTCAAAAGTGAATACATTTTATCCATGACCAGACAAGACCAGTATAATTTATTAAGGGGTAATTGACAAAAGAAAAGCTCTCTTGGTAACTTAAAGAATAACTTCTTTATGAAGGAAGAGCTACAGCCAGGGAGGAAATTTCCATACAGTAATTGCACAAAAGCAATAGTTATGCACAATAAAGTACCTTCTTTCGAGGAAAAGTGATTCTCACAGCAAGATTTCTACATTTGTCCTCAGCCTTTCAACTAGTTAGTGTTGAATCTCGGCAAGGATATACTTAATTGCAAAAGGTCTTCATTTTCTCAACAACCAAAAATCACTCTCATGGACTGGTTCATTTTTCCTTTAAGTGGAGGCTAAAGTTATTTGAACAGGAGCTGCTGACTCAAGCAAATCTCTATTGTTTTTTGGGGGGGGGATTGGTAGTGAATTGTATTAACAGCAAAAATAATGGTAGGCTTTTATTTTTTATTTTATTTTATTTTTTTGGTGTTGTTCTCCATCTTGTTAGTTTTTTTCTTCATTGGGATCAGAGGTATCCGTTTTTTCCCACAGATGTGTTTGTTACCTATGTACTGAAGTATTAACTGTCCCAAATTTGTGGTCTGCACACTGTGTATGTATGAGTGAAGAAATTTATAAGGAAAAGGATTGGTAAGGGTCAGGTCTGTTGTAATGAAGCCTTTCATGGAGATAATTGATCTTTTCTATTTTTCCTAATCTTTTAGCACTCCATTTGTAGGTTGTTATCATCTAAACAAATATGTATTTGAATAATCATGTAAAAATAACAAGGTACAACAGTGTCTCATTTCTTGTAAGAACACTGATCAGAATTCTTATGGGGTCTCAGTAGAACACATCTCCACCCCCCCTATCCCTTACCACGGAGCTCCTACTACACATCATTTACTTCCCAACTACCCCAAGCAATGTGTTGTCATCTGCTGTGTCCCATCATTTCTGTGACACTTTATCTAGTTACAACTGAGTCCCCCAAACCACAAGCCAAAATAAAGCTGTCGTGTTATCTATTAATCATCTCAGGTTTTTGCTACAGTAATGAAGAATCAACATACTAACCAACATCCACATGTTGACACATGTGGACACATGTTCTAGAGAACCATGGAAAAGAGAGAAGAACAGCTATCTATACTCAGGTGGAAGTAGGGTACACTTAGGAGTACATCAGCATAGTACTGGAAATCCTAGAGCCAAACCTATCCCAGGCCTAGGCAATTGGTCAGCAATCTGCAGTCCAAGCCAGCTCTGTAATCACTAGCCCACTGAGATGGCCCAGATAACATTCCTAGCATCAGAGTAAAGAATTCACAATATTAAAATCAATTTGGTTTCCTGTTGTTAACCAAGGGTCTGTTTCTTCAGTCCCGCAGAGATGAGGCAAAAAAAACCGGAGCTCTCTTTGAAGTTAACAAAAGCTTAAGGTCAGATCATCTCCCTGGGATACAAAGCAAACCCAGACAGAAGGAGCAGCTAAATAGTATTTGAAGTGCTTGAACGGAGAAGCACTTCTGTAGTACACAGTGTTCATTCATTATTCGATAGAGCTTTGTTCTGTCCACTGGGTTTGAAGCACTGTATGATTATAAAACGTAATATGCTCTTTCTCTCATTGATTTAAAGAGCACTATTCTTTGAGAATTGTTATTCTATTTGTACAGACCAAATGGAAATCCATTTTAAGCCAGGCATCCATTTTACTCACGATTCTCATTTTACCTGATGGCTCCTAATAATTCTAAACTATCCTAGCAGTTTGGAAAGACTGAATCCAAAGATAACATTATTGGCCCTTCCATTTTTTCCTCAGGTTAAAAAGCTGTACTTTCTCTCCTTTATTTTTCCTCTGTTCTTTTACCTGAATTGCTTAACAGTCTTTCTCTTAATGTTTCTGCCTTTGTGTGTGTGTGTGTGTGTGTGTGTGTGTGTGTGTGTGTGTGTGTGTGTGTGTGCGTGCGTGCGTGCGTGCGTGCATACACATGTCTATGTGGTTGGAGATGAGGCAAAGAAATTTGGACATGCTAGGTCAGCACTCTCCTTCTGAGCTGCATTCCTAGTCAGCTTTCCTCGTTTTCATATGTGACTCCCTATCCCCTAATCAGTTAGCCATGCTAGATATTATCCGTGTCATCCTCCAACACTACCTTCAAAGATCTTCCATACTATCTCTGACCCTCATATTTCTTGCTCACCATTCCTATATATTGTACATACCATCCTGACTTCCCTGTCCACCTTGCTGACACAACTATATGGTCATATATATTCTTACTAGCTACCTAGTTTCCAATGTAAATACACATTTTCAATTTATTGTTATATTTATATAAAATGTAGATTATGGTATAATGTATCATAAAATTGTATAAAATTAGACTTTTGTCTAATTTTCTCTGTCTCTCCCATTTTCTTTCTCTCCAACTTCCTTCCTTCTTCTTCCCCCTACTTTGTTCCAGATAGGAACTTATGATCCAAGTGAAGCATTCATTGTGTTTAACCTTTCTGAGAAACTATGGTGGTTTCAATAGATTAGCCTAGACTTGTGTGGGCAAACACAGTCACTGTTTGAGAATTTCCAAAGCCACTTTTCCTCTGTGGTCACGAAATTACATAATCAAGAGTCAGAAATTCCCAGTGACCATGATGCTAGATCCCTGGAACAGGAAAAAACAAGCTGATACAGGCACAAAGAGAAACAAGGAAGCATGAGAGGGAAGATGTGTGAAAGGCAAGAAAGAGGGAAAATATCTTCTATCAGGTTCTCTAAAGCTAGAACTTTTCATATATGAAATAAGTCTCATTTTTAGTAAGTAAACTGACCTAACTTTTGTCACTTACAACCGAAGTCTTAAATTTATAAAAGATATGAAACTGAGTATATTTTACTGAAATAGAGATATAAGCTTAACTAAGTGCTGAGACAGAAAGAAATATCAATAACTATATACCAATTAATAGCTAATTACATCATGGGATGAGGGAGAAGATATTTCTGATGAGGCAAAAACTATTGCCAAACGGCGCCTTTTAATGAACATGGTGGACACATCTCAACTCTTAATAAGAAGGATCCTGACATCTCACATCAATTAAAACAAATGGGTTGATAGTTGGGATGGAACTTACAAGAATATTTCTTTGGCGATGAATTGTATTCCAGTTTCACATTCCTCCAAATTCTGGCTTCTAAAGATAAGCAACACGGCACAGATATACTCTGAACCATTTACAGTATAGATGCTCAGACATGCATAATCCTGGAATGTATAGAATAGAGCATCACCCTTTCATATATAAGCATCATCCAGCCAGCATCCGGAACAAAGAGTTAATAATAAATAAAGCAGAGAAGAAAAGCCAGTCTTTGCTTCAGCCTTTTTCTTCTTTGAAAATAGGGTTTAATTGGCATTTGATGCTTGCAATTCAAATTAAATATTCCAAGGCACACAACTGACCTTTCAGTATTTTAGTGGTGCAAACTCTTGACTCTACACACACACACACACACACACACACACACACACACACATATATATATATATACATATATATACACACACATACACATATATATATATGTATACACATACACATACACACACACACACACACACACACACATATATATATATATATATATTCCTTAGGGGAACTCAGTTAAAGATGGATGATTACATCTTTGTTTGAACTGCTTACAAGGAATAAAACATTATCAGTTTTGTATCTACTACCTCTTTTTCAACATGATCCCTTCCCTCTTTCTAATGTGCTTTCGGTGGTAGTTTCTCAGATGATGGTTTTGCCATCGTTTAAGTATTACACATTAATCTCCACTTGTCTTCCTTTTACCCATTAGTCAAAGGGCAAGCAATGTTTAAGCAGCTGCTCTTTCCATGCCACTGGGGCTCTAGAAATTCCCAGAGTTAAATATCGTATACTCTCCAGCTCTGTGCTTAGCTTTTGGAGCGTGGTGACAATGCATGTAAGAAACACAATTCCATATAAATCTTTTTATTTCTTTCTCAAGAACTGCCAGGTCAGCTCCCTTCCTAAATTCTATTAGATTTGATGTGTTGAAGAAGGAGGTAAGGAGAAGACAAAGCATGTCTTTTAAATTGGCACAAGGGGTAGAAACATATTTACTGTCGCCACAAGGAAGGGGAAGGGCAAGAAGAGGAATGGAGGAAGAAAAAGCAGAGGTAATAGAAAATGGTTAAACTCTACAAATTATTATCAATTTATTAAACATCTTTAAATAATCTAAAGTATCCTAAAACATGAAGGTATGGAATACATGGGTACTAAATGAATATTCATTTATCAATAAAATATGATAAAATAGTGGGGTGTAACCATGTCACATAGACATAAATTGTCTCGCGTGCTCACTAATGAATGACTTGAAAGCTACATTTACCATTGTGTGCTTACCTCTGCAGGTAAAAAAAAAATGTGTTCCACCCTGGGATGAAAGTGAACCAAAGCCACCAGTTACATTGCCTAATTCAGTTTTCGTTTGCCCTTATACATCTTGTTGCCAATGCACTGAATTTTTTTTTTTATTTAGAAGGAGTGGGCTTTGGCTAGGGACTGGTTAAGAGGATAGAGTGCTTACTGTATAAGAATGAGGACTTCATTTTAGAGCCTCAGCACCCATGTAAAAGCCAGATGCAAGGGCACATATGGATAACCCCAGTTTGGGGAAGACAGACATAAAAAGAATGCCTGGGCTTGTTGGACAGCCAGTCTAGCTTAATCAATATTGCAGATTCCAGTGAGAGATCCTATCTTAAAAAAATCAGGTAGAGACAAACAAAGAAAAATGTCTTGGAGAACATTTACACATACTCACACATATTCATATCCAGGAAAATGTGTAGGAAAACACACCACACATACACCCTCCCACACACACACTCAGACTACACACACACACACACACACACACACACACACACACACACACACACACACGTTCATGCACACAAAGAAGAAATAAGGAAAGAAACTAAAAATAACAGTTGACACAAGCTAGAGTCATCTAAGAAGAGGGAAAGTCTCTTGAGAGCATCCCTTCATCAGACTGTGCTGTAGGCAAAAATGTGAGTGTGTTTACTTAATAACTGATGTGGGAGAGTGCAGGCCATTATAGTCAGTGTTATTCTTGGGAAGGTGGTCCTGAGTAGTCTAAATAAGTAAACAAACAAACAAACAAACAAACAAATAAATGGTGAACTGAAGAGCAGCCCAGTAAGCAGCACCTCTCATGGCTTCTGCTTCTATTCCTGGCCCCGGAAATATCAATGAAATCCTACACTGAGATCCTGCCGATTTCCTTTAATGAAAGATTGAAAAATGTTAGGTAAAATAAGTCCTTCCCTCGTGCTTGCTTTTGGTCATGGTGTTTAACACAGCGATAGAAAGCAAACTAGCAAAATCCAACTAAAGATAAAATATATAGGAGAGAAAAGAAAATTGCATGCATACTAACAATATACATTTTGTACCTTGATTTTATAAAACACAGAATATCTACTATTTAAGTAGAATTTTCATTTTCAGATATTATAAGGAACTTAGAGATTACTAAAATTATAGAAAATGGGCAGGCATTATATGTAAATGCAATGCCATTTTACATGTTTTGTATAATGAAGGATTCTTGAAAGAAATCTTATATGGATAGTGAAAGAGTGACTATATTTTAAACCTAATTTAGTCTATGTCTAACTTCCACAACTAGTAAAAATAGTGAATACAAAAAGAGAAAAGAAAATAAATTCGATTATGACTCATTTTTAGAATCACAGTTACAATGTAATTAGAGTAGTTCTTAAAGCTCATATAATTAAACACAACTGTCCTTCATATATCCTTTGGGAATTGGTCCCAAGACCCCAGTGAATTTCTTCTGTAAATTTACATAATATATTCATATAACCTTTGTATTTCCTCTGTCTCTATAATATATGCATATAACCTTTGTATTCCTTCTGTCTGTCTCAAGGTCTCCATATACAGCTTATAATCTACAACACAAAGTAAATTCTGCATGATTACATCACATTCTATATTCTATATATCTAAGAAATTACAATGAAAAATAGACTTGCATGGGGTTTTTCCACTGCTATGAAAAACACCTCAGAAACCATCTTAGGGGAGGATGGAAGTACTCTTCACTTGGAGTATCAGCAGCAAAAACGGACACAATGGAGTAGAGTAACTCACAGCAGCAGAGGCAGAGAAAATGCTCATACCTTCTAGATTTCTCCCTTTTCACCTTTCTTATAGTCCTGTACATTCCTCCATGGGATGGCAATACCTGCATATTTTTCGAAGAGTTTTGCATACCCACCCAACTCCACCCTACCCCCCACAAGGTCCCCTAGGACTTTTCAATCAAATCAATGAAGATTCACTATCACAAATCAATCACTTACTTTACAGACCACAATTTAATATATAAAGTATATTCATTAATATCTTCAAGTCCTAGCGGCTCAGAATCCTCATGTGGATTCTCTGATAGGAAAAGAGAAGCGATGGCAACAGGTATTGGACAGAATCTCAACAAACAAGCATTTACACAGCTGGTTCTTTGACTTTTGAGTACATATTCCAATGTATTTTTGTTTCCTTTATGTCTAAGGAGAACAGGAAAGATTCGTAGTCTTCAATTCAGGCTGTTTATCCTCCAGCTATGTAAGTTTTCTTTATTGGCTTGTAACAGCATCTTGAAAATTTAAAACATGCATAAAACCCATCATTCTTTTATAAAATGCTATTTATTGTATTAACTAATCATAAATACTGACACATGTATGCATATATCCAAACTACCAATCAATAGGCATTTATTGGATTTTACTGCAAACCCATGAGTCAGGTTGATTAAAAATTATTGGCAATAACCACTGAAACTTAATTTGAGTAAAACAAACATCAATTTTCTCTCCCCATAGAATTTATCTCAAATGGTATAGTAAGCCAAATTTACCAATTATGTGTTACATGTTAATTTCCACTGTGGCCTTTAATTACTATTTCTGATAAAATAAAATATTAGTAGAGAATTATTTTTTAAAAAAAGAGATTTAATGAATACCTGTAGCAACTGACTCTTGGTTTTCATAAATAAAATAGCATCAAGCAAATATATGGTAAAGCCAAGCAGAAATTGATTAAATAAAAAAAATAGATAACTCAGATTGCCCCTCAGTGCCTACGAAGATTAAGCCTCATTCAAGCAACAGAGGCTCTGTGGTGCCAACACAGGTGCCCACAGTCCTAACTTAAGTATCTTTAATGGAAATGATGTATCTGTCACTTGGATATTTTTACAGGATTTAAAACATAGAGTCAGCATTTCTAGAGTGTCAATTTGTCTGTAGCGCTTTTATGATTTCCAGAACATGTGCACAGGCAGAAAAGGCAATAAAGCCTGAGACAGAAATAATAGCCATTTTCTAACTCTTGGAAAAGTGCAAGATGAATCATTTCTGACTTATTCCTTTTCTTGCTCAGCAGTGAGACTAAAACGACCATTTAAATTCAAGGAAGAACTTAAGTCCTGTCTCAGGACATTTCCAAACATGCAAAGGTTACATTTATACAATGAACTGCGAAAGACAGTTTTCCAGCTGTGACACTGCTGGACCAGCCAAGTCAGCAGGATGTTAAAAAATTCCTACAGCAGTAAAATGTGTCAGAAGATGCCAGACTGGCCCACGCCTCGTTATATCTACTGACAATCATTTGAAAAGTTACACACCAAACACTTCTCTACGGGACAGTCCAATATCAAGGATATATCAGCTAATATTTATTTGAAATGCACACACACACACACACACACACACACACACACGCATGCATGCACACAAACTCACATACACAGAGAGAGAGAGAGAGAGAGAGAGAGAGAGAGAGAGAATGTACCTGTACAGTGTTTTATTTGTAGTGCAACACTATGTTTTTAACTAAAATAGTAATACTCATAAATTCTATTACTTGCCTCTTTGTAGTTAACTAATAGTATTTAATTTGGAATTTTGGAATTTTCCAAAACATTGTCATGTTGAAATGAGATGCATATTTACAGGGGGATAATATTTTTATGCTAAATATTTGATCTCTGAGAAAGAAAGGATAAATTTAAAACTAAAATAAACACAAGGACTACTGGGAATTTATGTATGCAGTTGGTTTTGTAGTTGACTATAACAATGATAAGACATAAGTGAAGTAAAATAATTGCTAATTTATTTACATTTAAATTCAAAGACACATGAACACATATACACACGTCTACAATGAATACACATGCACAAGCACACACAATTATATATACCTACCTCCGTAGACAAACACAGATGAATACACATGCACATACAAATGTAAATAAGCACACCTGCTTTGTAGCAATAAGATCTATAGTAATCTGTTACGCTATAGATGCCATTCATGTCAGTTATCTTATTGAGAATAATTAAAGGCATCATCAGAATATTTTACATGTGATTTCAACTGCATTCACTTTTGTGTCATTTGATGTTTACAACAATTTCATAAAGAAACAGATGAAAGAAAAGGTCACTCATTTCCTCGGGAAAGCCTTAAACCCCGTGCTTACTCCAGGAATAGAATGAGAGGTAAGAAGTGGAGAAACATGAAGACGTGATTCTTTCCTTAATCATACTAGTCAGGCACAACTAATTAAAATTTGTCACTCGATTAAACAAATAAAGTCAAGACATGAAAAGAAATACAAAACCAAGGTTATCCACTGGCTTCCCGTGTGACCCCAGAGATGTGTTTCCTCTTTCCTAACCTGAAAAGCATAGAGAGTTGGTCCTCTTTATTAACAGATTTCCTAAACAAAAAATCTTCCAGTCATTCCCAGATGCACTCAGCGTCAGAAATGTAACACCGTGTAATAAACCTTCCCAGGAGATGAAGAAAGCTATGATATCTTCTCCTTCCAGCTCTTGGACTGTGAACAATTGCCCTTGAAATGTCTGTTTAGTTTTCCTAATTATTATGCTTTCTCTTTTTAGAAGACATACAAGGCCTTGCGCACTGAGAAATCAGGGAAAGTTAAATATACAGCTTACCTCTGTATGTGTAGCTGCTCTTCTTCGAATGGCAGGAATGATGGGGTTTTACCACATGGAGATCCTTTGCTATCTGATAAGACAGGCTCTTCCCCTATTTCCCAGAACGTTTACTTTTACTTCTTCCCAACCCTTTCCTCCTTAATCACGAGCATTTCTTTAGACTATCAAGTCATTCTTAGGGGTGATGTCACCTATGCTTTAAAATGCCTGAGTGACTTCTATGTTATCTTAGGGCCTGGCCAATCCTAACACCCACCATTGTTATGTTTACCTCAGTCAAGTTCCATAGCCCCTAAATCTTGGGCACTGTGTCTGAGTCAACAGTATTCTTTCTTGTGAAAGAAGACAGATCAATGGGAGGTGAGGCCTGATGCCCCGGAATAGGGGAATGCTAGGGCAGTGAGGCAGGAGTGGGTGGGTGGGTTGGGAACTCCCTCATAGAAGCAGGAGGAAGGGAGCATGGGATAGGGTGTTTGTAGAGAGTAAACTGGGAAGGGGATATCATTTGAAATGTAAATAAATAGAATAACCAATAAAAATACATATAAATAATAAAAGAAAGAGAAGAGAAAAAAGAATATCAATGTAAATGTGTCTTAAATGGTTTTACCCTTGGGAGTGAGCTAATTGTAATCTGAATAATTTTTTCAATAAACATTGTGCCATGCTTAAATATGGCTAAAGAAAGTTGATCTGGGCCAGACTCTAGAAGTCTTCGTCTACCACTGGTTACAACAACATTGGGCTGAGCCCACTGTGATTGATTTTTAGCTGCCTGCTGTAAAGACTACAAGGAATCTTGGTGACTGCACTATTTAAAATATTTGAAGTTTAACAGTGTTGTGCTGGAGTGCTAACTGCTGCTCTGAGAACAAGACCCAGCTGTGCCTTGTTCTTCAGAAAAGCTGATCCTGACAGTTGTAGCGCTGTGCATCTGAGTATCGTGTTCCTGAAAGAACAATCTGTCTTAAAGAATGTCCTTAAAGGGAAACACATAAAAAGTAATTAGTGTATGTGTTTATCACATGATAAAACCGAGACCTGAGGTCAGTAGGAAACAGCCTCTAGGTTTCACCCAGGATCAACCTCCTGTGTTCCTAAATTCAGCATTTGCTGCTGATGCTAGGGGCCATTGCTGTTGTGAATCAGGAACTATGACAAAAAATTTGGGCTTTGGTTTTTAATCAATATTTCACATTTCCTCATTAGTGAGTTAGTTTCAGAATGAAACCACTTATCAAAAGAGGCTGAAGAATGAGAATTTGAAACTATTGAAAAGTAATTCCAAAATGAAAACTGTCAAGTTTTCTGTGTCTAAAATAAATGAAAATGCACCTAAATCATGGTTGGTGCTGCTGCTGCTGCTGGTGGTGGTGGTGGTGCTGCTGCTGCTGCTGCTGCTGCTGCTGCTATCAGGTACTGGAAATAGAACCCACGGACTCATAGATGAGAGAGGAGCTTTACCTCACCCAGCTCTATTCAAAACTTGCTAAGTGTCCCTCTAGTCCCTACAGTGTTATATAAATATTTGCTTCATCTGTCTGTCTTAAATTAACCATTCTGTTTAAAGAAAAAAGGATAAAGATATTGAAGCAAAACAAAGAAAAGTAGAGTATTATTGTTTTTCACAGGAGTTCCAGGAACCCATTTCCTATGTATGTCTCAAAATGCATTGCATGTGCCATTTGGCTAATTTTCCAACACTTCAAGAGATAACAATTAAGTCTGTATAAAATAATGGACTAGAAAAATTGGTAGGAAAAATTCATTTAAAGGTCAAGATTTGATTTTTTTAAATGAGACAATATTTGTTTAAGAAGGCGAAATTAAATAAATTTCCGTTTCTTAGCATATTTCTTGGTTTCACAACCCAGTTTGCTCCCAACTCTGTGTAGCAGAGAGCTGCTTATTTATGTAAAGATGGGTGTCTTAAGGTTTTATTGCTGCCATGAAACACTATGACCAAAAGCAAGTTGGCAAGGAAAGGGTTTATTTGGCTTAGACTTCCAGATCGCAATGCAATCAATCCTTGAAAGAAATCAGGTCAGGAACTCAAGCAGGGCTTGAACATGCTGCAGGAGCTGATGCAGAGGCCATGGAGGGTGGTGTTTTCTGGCTTGTTTCTGCTGGCTCGCTCAGCCTGCTTTCTTATAGAACTCAGGCCCACTAGCTCTGGGATGGCAACACGCGCAGTGAGCTGGGCCCTCTCTCTTGATCACTAACTGAGAAAATGCTTTCAGCTGGGTGTCACAGAGGCATTTCCTCAACTAAGCCTCCCTTCTCTGTGATGACTCTAGTTTGTGTCAAGTCAACACATAAAACCAGTCAATACAACATATAAATATGGGTTCTCTGATCCTGTGGGTTTATGGCCTTTACTTTGAACCTGTGGGGACAAAACCTGGCACACAGAATGCAAAGCTAGAGTGCACTCCACATGTGCCACTTGTCAGAAAAATGCTGAGCCTTGACGACTAGACCAGAGTTTGGCAACAAAACACTTGTACACTCCCTACACAGGCCATTCCTGTGACAAATAGCATTTGTGAAATAGCAGCCCAGGGGTCCAGGGTAAAACAGAAGCAATGGATCTGAGCCAAAAGACAGACTCAGTGGAACAGTAAATCTGTAACCTTGACCTCATTAGCAGCAAACTGTAACCAATTGCTAATTACCTTATGGCAACATTGTGAATTGCATGTGTGTATGTAAATTGTGCATGTGTGCATGCAAATTCTTTGGGTGTTTAGCACCTGAAATTTGTGAAGATTTTATACAATGAGGAGAGTTATAAAGTAGAGTATCAAATGCATAACTGATATCCTCTAATACAAAATAAAGATTCCAAGCTTAAAGTGGTATCCATGAGGCATCCTTCTATTGGCCTTTATTAATTCGTGTCATGCTTTCAGAGTCATTTAAAGCAGGATCCACATAAAACATAGATTGTTGAAGAATGTAAGTTCAACACTGCGTCTATACACTATCAGAAGTAGTATAAGCTTTCTAATGCAGGAGTATCCAACCTATTAGTTCAACCCTTTGGGTGGGGGAGGGGGTTAAATGACTCTTTCACCGGGGACAACTAAGACCATCAAAAACTCCAGATATGCTAGTCCCCTCTCTCTAAGTACACCATATCATCAGTAATAGTGTCAGGTCTTTGAACCTCCCCTTGAGATGGATCACAATTTGGGCCGGTCACTGGACCTCCTTTCCCTCAATCTCTTCTCCACATTTTTTTTCCTTGCTGTTCTTTTAGACAGAAACAATTCTTGGTCAGAGCAAGCAGGCAGATACTTATATCCAACCAATGGACTAATGTCGGGGACCCCTGTGGTTGAATTAGGGAGAAGCTGGAAGAAGTTGAGAAGGAGGGTGACCTGATAGGAAACTAGCAGTCTCAACTAACCTGAACCCCTGAGATCTCTCAGACACTGAGCCACCAACCAGACAGCATACACTAGCTGCTGTGAGGCCCTGAAACATATACAGCAGAAGACTATCTGGTCTGGCCTCAGTGAGAGTAGATATACATAACTCTTGAGAAACTTGAGACCCCAGGAAGTGGGTAGACCTGGAGGGGGAGGGTACAGTGGGGGAATAGTGGGTGGGGGTGGGGTTGGGGACAACCTCTTGGAAATAGGGGGCAGAAGAAATGGGATGAGGAACTGTCAGAGGGGAAAAATGACTGGACTGACAAAAACAAAAAAGATTAAAGACAATTTTAAAAAAGAAAGAAAACTCAGACATTTACATTAGATTCATTACAGTAGTAAAATTGCAGTTATGAATTAGCAAAAAAAATAATTTTATGGTTGGGAGCTCACATCAACAGAAAGAACTGTATTAAAGGGTCACAGCATTAGTAATCTTGAGAGGCATTGTTTTTAAAAGAACCTGAAATACATATTAGAAAATACGATGCAATCACTAAACTAAGTACTTCCTTTCAAAATCTGGTTACTAAATCATTGAGGGCATCAAACTGAAGATAAGCATTTATAATCTACATAGGAGAAAAATTTCATAATATATTTTACAGTTTTGTTAAGGCACCTCAATTTTTACCCCAAAGCACCATTCTGGAAAAACGACCCTAAAATAATCTTTTCCCCTAATTCTCAGCACATACTTATGCTCAAGAAGATGAGGAAACAGTTGGATGCACTAACCTATCCCCCAGCAAGTGGGGTTTGAAGGAAGAGTGGACGAGTGCCGCTCTGATTTCAATATCATCCATTGCTGTGAAAACTCTTGGTAAGAGGTACGCCCAGTGTTAGGCATAGAGAACACCCAAAGAAATACCTCGTGTTTTATCTCCTCTGCGGAATCTAGGTTTTGGAGACAGATAGAAGGAGGTTCTTTAGGAAGAAGCAGATGAGGGAGAGGAGGAAAGGGCAGCAAGAAGGGAGAGGGTGCATCATCACAACTTGTTATATACACTCATGCTCATGCCTTAGTGGAATCCATCTTTTTATATAAAGTCACACAAATTAGCACTTTGAAAGCTAACAAGTGGATATTTAGTGTAGCTGTGGAGTTTAGAAGTCAGATGTTAGGGGAGTGATAAGGGGATGACAGCACACTCTGGGTGGAGTCTATGAGGTTGAACATTGGAACTTTTATGAGATGAAAGATACTGGAAGACACCTATTCAAGTAAGCATTGTTCTGTCTCCTGTCTGGTGAATACTGAAAGCAGGAAGACTATGACAAGATGAGTCTGGAAATGTACCTGTGCTGGTATGTATATACACAGTGAGGAGTTGGCCACATCAGCACCAACCCACAGGGAATATCCAATATGATGATGGGAAGAAACTATGTAAATAAAACAACTAATGGTTGTGAAGAATGAAAAGCATAAGATAAATTGTGCCCTGTCATCCAGAGCCAGGATCACAACTGTATCTTAGTCAGGGGGCACACCAGAGATTTACCTCAAGAGGAGATATGTAAATTGAATCAAGATTATAGACATGGGAAATGCACCTTAAATCATTTTCCTATTGATGACAGCAGGTTATATTTTACTAGTATAATTTACAATAACTTGAGAACTTGGTCAGTGAGAAGCATAATGCAGAAAAGTAAATAAATCATCACAAGCCTAGAAACGTCCACCTCTTTTACTTTTCTATTTCAAGCACCAGTGTGCATACCCCAAATGTCCATAATTAGCAATGACAAAAGGAAATCCAGGATATCACATGTTTAATCCCTTCTGGGATAAGTAATAATTGCTGAATAAAGATGTTACTTTGTGAGCACTGGTCTTGCCGAGCTCATGCTCTTAAAACGCATTGTTATCCCCATTTTATAGATGAGTAGAACAGAGGTAGTGTGTAAAGCATTTACACAGTCACACAGATGCAAAATAATCTATTTTACATCAAGAACACAATGAGATTTGTGAATATTGACTTTAAATTAATATAAAAGAATATTTTAAAGACATAGAAACTAGTAGCCACTCTAGCCTCCCTTTATCCCTGTGATCACCTCTTGAATTCAGTGTGTGTATTTTGTACTCAAGTACTCAAATGCCGTCTAAAAATATACATTAGCTTCTTTCTGGTGATCCTACCTTGAAATGCCAATGGAATTTTGAGAAAAAGCATGGAAGGGTTTCTCCATATTTCATTAAAACACTTGCCATTCAGATATAACTCTGCCTTCCTTAAGAATGAACTACATTTTTTTATAAATCAATCTCTTCATCAAGATTGTTTGCTTGCAACTCCAGTTTTGTTTTTTTTCTATCATATACCATAAAAGGTGAAGCTATGAACAAGTCTTTACTCAAGTTAATATGTCAATCATGCTTTCAAACAGCTGCTAACTTCCAAAAGATAAAACTACTTTTAAAGACAACCATACACAAGACACTTCTATTTACCCTAGAAATATTTTTAAACATAAAATTCTATAATGCTTTAGTTGATTAATCCAAGAAGGCCAAAACAGATTCTGTGGTGTTGTACACTTCTTGCTCTTAACTGATTCCAGCTGGATTATAAATGAGCAGAGTACTCACAGGATTTTAGTTTTCAACGTCCACAGCACATAATCATCCAATAAACACTCCAAAGCACTCAACCTAGATGTTTTGAAGGAGTATCTTAGCCCTATTTAAATTTATGAAAAAATCCGAGGAGTCCTGAGTAATGCCCCTAGATCAATAAGACTGGAAAGAAAATAATGGTAAGCATTGTTGCTCTGGTTTCTTCCCAAAACATTAGAGCTGTCCTGTGAATAGTTTTCTCTAGATATGGCCATTTCCCCAAATGACGTTATGTGCTGTGAAAACTGTAATCATGTTTACCTTGCCCTTTGAACACCTCCTGGTCCTTGCCATAGAGGATTCGTTGAGTCATGCATATTTCATATTTGATTTTCACTGTTTCTCAGCTTTTTGCCACTGGCTCAGGGACCTACATGTCGTTAAGATGACAAAGTCATTGAAAAGGTTAGATAGACTTCTTAATGAACAAGTGTTGGCCACGCAATCCTGTGGTGTTTTCTCACAAGCTTAAGTACATAGTAGGTTGATAGGCTGTGAGACCCTCTATGCACACCTGAAAGGAACTGTTTGCATTCCATAATAAATAAGTCAATATGAGTGAATAATTCATTCTCATCTCTGCTCCCCGATCATTATTCAGCTATGGGTTAATGTCATCACTGAAAGCCCTGCCTTGTCTAAACACAAGACACCTTCCTATCCTTCCCTCTCAACTCCACTTAATAATGAACAATATGGCGAACAATTTTGTTGATTTACTTCTTCCCTTTCTTTCTGGTTTCACCAAGTCTCCACGGGCTCCGCCAATCTGTTCCCACTAAGTAGAAAACAGTTAGTGCGTATGAGATGAACAGTGATGTCTGTGGAATGAAGTAATCAGAGGAGTCAATATGCAAGAGCACAAATGTCTAAACATTTCATGTAATAAGTCTTTCATGTAATAAGCTGTCCCATCCTTAAATCATCGTGATGCGCGGATCTGAGATCCCTTCTCATGGGCACAAAGGAAAGAAGAGCCATTGTTCCAATGGCTGATTCCAGACATGAGTTGTAGAGGACAACTCTGAAAGAGAAGTGCAATCTAGAGTAAACATAAGAAATAAAATGATATGCTGGAAAATAGCTGTTGAGCCCTCCCCTCAAAAAGGTAATGGAAAAATAGGGAAAAACACATAGACACATTTGGGACTAGTAGTAAAAAACCAAATATCAAATCTATCAAAGCAATGGGCATACTTACTTCAAAGAGATTAAACATTATGGTGAACAGGAACTGGAAAATTAAAGATAAAATATGACCTGGCTTCCTGTCATCTAGAAATGAAAATTTAGATGTAAGCATCTTTATGAGGTGAGAATAAGTCTCTCTTGGAAAAGTAAAACACCATCCTAACATTCAGTGAAATTGACTTTAATTGAAACAGATGTTAATGTGAGAGACAACATGGGTCATTTTATAATAAAAAAGTTCCAACTCCTAAGGGACATGCATTGATTTTGAACGTGCATGCACTTAACAAGGGGTCTCTAAAATGCATGCAGAAAAAAAAGGCAAAGCAAAGAGAGAAAGAAGTAAGCCATTACTTTTTTAAAGATATTTAACCATCTTAAATCGATTATGAGTAAGAGGATCAGGTGGATGACAGACAAGTTCCCATAAGAAACTGGTCTAGTGGTGTTGTAGTCTTAGGTAGAAAGCTTCCTGCACTATATCAAGGTTACATAGCTGTGCATTAGAGAGTGGGGAGATGAATTGGAGAACTGATTGTGGACCTATGTTAGTCTGAATTTTATAAGGTAGCTCAGCAGACTAAAGATGAGGGAGCATTTCCAATTTGAGTCCAAACTCTGTCACTTAGCAAAACTATTTGGAGGCTTGCATTTGCTCTATGAAAGCTTTTAGCTGATTGTCAGTGGTTTTGCCATATTCTGGAGTATAATCTAAGCACAACAATAATAATATCACATTAATAAATAACAAGATAGTTCTGGCTGGACACTGCAGGGCAGCTAAATTAACATATAGTTTACCATCTCTGGTCCTCTTACTAAGTTGAATAAAGAATAAGGCTGTAGCTCAACATGGGTTAGCAGCGACAGAAAGGCATATTCTACAAGATGAGATTTCTGGGCCTAGGTATTATAGGAGAACAAAACTAGAATTTTTGCTTTATCATGTATACAAATTCACAATGGTACTGTAGATGACAGTTTGGCATTAAGATAAATGGTAAAGGCAGAGGACAGTGGAGAAGGGAAGAAAGTAGCTAGTGATAAGAGGCAAAGAACCGGATAGAAAGCTTCTTCCTACTATGTTCTTAAAGACATGTCAACTTCCAGCCCTCTAAGCCATTTGCAAATGAAGGAGTAATAATTTGGAAATACTACACAATTACCAAGAATGCTCAGTACTCTAACACAGGTACAGTATTTCTCAATCTGAACACTGGAAATTCCACATGCAATAAATATTGCCCAATAATCCTTAGTTTCTAAATATCCTGGGAGTTGAATTTACAAACACCATTGAGCTCCATCCTTGAAATGTAAAATTAATAGAACAAACCCTAACAATCAAAAATATTTCCAGATAGTGACTATATCTTCTGAGACAAAGTCACTGAAATTGAGAAACAGTGGGTTATAGAATGTAATGGTATTAGTGACAAAGTTTCCATTGAGAGAAGAATGAAAAAGAAGGAGGAGAAACAGAACAAGGAGTGAGAGAAGAGGGGACAAATATCTTGTTTTCTATCATTTACACAATGTAGATTTAAATCAATGGCAATTTTATTTTTTAAGATAGGATGGTACCAGGAGCATTTTTGTCTAACTTGTTGAGCTCCCAGTTCAATAAGAGACCCTGTTTTAAAAGAAAAAATATAAGGTGGAGAAAAGATATCCACTTTTGACTCTGGCCTGCAAATCATTCTCTGTCTCTGTCTCTGTCTTCTCAGATCTCTCTTTCTGTCTCTCTCTCTGTCTCTCTCTCTGTCCTAAACCTCTCTGTCTCTCTCTCTGTCTCTCTCTGCAATTCTCTCTCTCTCTCTCTCTCTCTCTCTTTTCTCCTTTCCTCCCCCTCTCTCTCTCAAAAATACATATGCATCATTAAAAATAATAAAGCTTCTTAATTGACTTTATCAAGTTATCATGTTTCCTGCTAGCAATAACCATTTCCCAGAAAGTTTATTACTATAGAATCTTCCTAAAATACATACATGTACAGATACATATTTAAAATAATAAAAAATGGATACCATGGCAGCAACTATTCTATAAGGTACTACAGTCTAACAAAGAAAAAGTTCAGAGTCTGGAAAGGATTTGGGAAACATTTTTGTGTTTGTCTTGTAAAGTACCAAGGACACTGAAACAATATAGGCTATTGCCATTGATCTAGATTACACACCATAAAGACCCTATAAATGAAGACATCACATACTTGAGTAATAAAATATAGAAGTACTTTATATAGAAGTATTCACATAGAGGCATCAGTCCTTCCATCTATATTTCATAGTTCTTGAAGCTGCTATGAGCATTAACAAAATTTAAAAAAAGTAACCCCCAATCTTACCCATCTGTGAGAGGGTTACAGTAATGACCTATCTGACTAGACATGCATACTGGTCCAAAAGTAACATGGCTATCATGGGAGTAAGCAAGCATTTCCTCCTGTAATTAAGGCTTATTCTACATTAAACACATAACTGGATCCATGTTGTGGTCTAGAATCTACGATGAGGCATGTCATAAGACGTAGGGGGGAATTTATTACTATTGCTCTGCTAAGAAGCATAGTATTAAACAAAGTCCTAATAACTTATCACTATATTCACAGGCATTACATGTCTCAGCCCTCACCAGAGAAGCTTCTACTTGCAATAGATGGCAATTGACACAGAGATCCCCAACTGGTAAGAAAAGAAGACACTGCAGAATTTTGAGACTTAAATACGACTAAATAACACACCATCCTCCTCAGACCCATGATAGGAGACAGGCAGAAAGATTATAAGAAAGAACCAGGGGTGATGGAGGACTACAAGTTAACAATGTTTTCAGGAAACATTAGACCAGTTATATGAATGCATAGTGACTGTAACAGCATGCATAAGATTTGGGAAAGCTCAAGACAGACAAAACACCAGGACAAAAACAGGGTCTGAGTACAAAGCCCCAATCAAGCAAGAAACTACTTGAAAATGACAGCTCGTTGGAGAATGAGTCCTAAGGATGGGGCTCCTGTTTACTTCAACTGTGATCCAGTGGAAAACCATACATTCGAGCATTCCAAATAGGAATTGATGTGTTTGAGAAAGCAAGCAAGCAAACAAGAGCAACAAAAACAGTACACATAGTTGGGCGATAAAAGAATTGAGAGAACACATCTCCAGGAAGAGTTCAGGGACTAGGGTGAGTAAGGACAAATTACATGGGATGAAATTCTCAAAAGACTAAAAGTAAAACTACTGTTTTTTTTTAATGCATTCTTATTTTAAAATGTCCAGATACTTTGCAAAACTGCATAATTATCATCAAATAAGTGAAATAAGATACATAAAAGTTTATTTAGCACACAGATATAGAAGTTTATGATCAAAATTGAGTACTTTAGTTTGGGGGGCTCTTATAAAGGCATCAGATGGCAATGTCTGGTAGCCTGTTTTTGAAATAAATTGCTTATATCATGAGTCAGGAAAGAGAGACGAAGTGCTGCACTGTACTCCAAGAGCTGACTGCCTCCCACTAGACCCCTCCCCTTAGAGGTTCTAGAGCCTCTTACTGGTCACACACAGGGAACTATGGCTTGTGTGCATTGGCTTTTGAGAGTGACAAATTCAAACCATACCTAATATTGTCCATGTCAGCATCAGCCTCACGAAGACCTCTAAACCCTAGTCCTATTGTTTAAACACCAAATTCTCATGCTATGACTCTTTTCTCCAAATTGTAATGTTCCCTCTGGAGGGCAGAGGTGGTATCCTAAGACCCAAGCGATCACGAAAACTACTATGTGCCTGAAAGGGAGGAAGCTTGGGAGATTCTCAGAGGCTCCTCTCAGCCCCACGGAAAGGCCAAGCAAATAAGAAAGTGCGGCAGAGGATACTGAGCAGTGCAAAGCTAAGACGCAATGTCTTGGATCTGTTCAGGTCTCTGTAACATATGCAGAGGGTTCCAGAAAATCAGCCTCCAGGAATCCTCCAGGTGTTAGGGAGAGCTTTTAAGTGATGGAGCTGCATTCAAATCACTCCTGTGAGTAACCTCTCAGCCGCACTCCTGAGAGTAATCCCCATTAGCTGCTATGCTGGGCTTCAACACAATCATTACTTTGGTTTGTCCTGAGTTCCATTTCTGGGGGGGAGTGGAAGTCTGTATTACATCTCTCCAGCAAAAGTCATTCACACAACTGTCATCACTGTTGCTAGCATTCAAATGAATGTCTTCCGTCTACCAGGAACATTGCTGAATGTGTTTGGTATTAGCACATATATTAAAGGGCTCTGGTCCAGACTACAGACACAGCACAGCATTCTTACTGCCCTGGTTTTACTTGATTCTCTTTCCTTTACACTTCGGCTGATAAAAATCAGATTTTGTTCCAACCATGATCAGTAGTTAAAAATAAAGATTGCATTTAGAAAGAGAGAGAGAGAGAGAGAGAGAGAGAGAGAGAGAGAGAGAGAGAGAGAGAGATCCATTTGTGTGCAGAGATTTTACACCCAAACTAAAAGGAGAAAAAAAAAGAGGTTGGCAAGTTGAAGGCATTAACACATTTTCAAGTAACTTCTCAAGTGCGATTTTATGTTCCCCAGGCTCAGCATTTCATGTTTATAGCTTCTATTAATCAAAGCTGAGCAGGCCTTACGTCTCCAGTTCCTTCTCTGGATTTTCCAACAATGGTTGTCCATCTCCCTCATTGTCCCTGGTACTTTCTCCCCTGGCCTCCATTGTTTTAACTTAGCCTTCTCCGTGCCCTGTTCCTTCCATCATCCCAATGCCGTCATCTTTTGAGCGCACTGGCCATCAATTTCTGAAACCAGGGAACAAGGACAAATGTTCAGACTTCCCCCAGGGAATTCACTGAATAATAAAGACCATTTAAGAAATGCCAGGAGAAATTGATTACTCCAGGAGTCAGAACAACCAGTTCGGATGGGAGAAGACCAACACCATTTAGTCATAGAATTGGTGAGAGAAAAAAGGAAAAGACAACTACATTCATCTTGTTCAGCATTGTAGTTGGATATCAGAATTCCAAGAAGCTAAGAGACATTTAAGATGAGAAGAACTGGGGAAAAGGACTCTCTCTTTAAATAAAGTAAACATTGTAGGATGCTACTGATTTGCAAAAATGTAAGAAAATTATCTAAAGTCAATATAGAAATGTGAGGGCTTATTTACTCTCTCCATTGTTAAGTAACTTGGCCAAAAATTATTATTACACGATGTAGAAAGCTGAGAATTCAAGACGCTTCTTTGTTTTATGATTTAAAGTGTCTGCTAAGTAGTTTAGGATTTAAACATTTCTATAATCCGTTTTTCTTGTTTTTGTAATGAGTTTGAATGCTCTTGTCTTACAAATCACTCCTTTACTTTCTCGTATAATAATACCAAGATGGAAGTCTCACAAAAAGAGAAATAACATGATCTTCCCTGTTTCTGGAAATTATCAAAGTTCAATACATATCAATATGTGAATCTCAAACCCACTGAATCTTCCTTCTGTAGAATTATTTTTTTCATTTTTTAAAGCTTTGAATAGCAGAGCACACTGTAATTTTGGCACAATGAGGATAGGGTTATAAGAATCAGAAGTTCAAGGTCAGCCTGGGTGATATGAGATCCTGTTTCAGAAAAAGACAGAGAGAGAGAGAGAGAGAGAGAGAGAGAGAGAGAGAGAGAGAGAGAGAGAGAGAAAGCAAGAAAGAAAGAAAGAAAGAAAGAAAGAAAGAAAGAAAGAAAGAAAAGAAAGGAAGGAAGGAAGGAAGAAAGGAAGAAAAGAAAAGAAAGACAGACAGACAAACGTCCATATTTTCTTGCTTTGTTCTAATCTGGATAGAGTTCCGATATGAAAACATTACCTCCTTTTTAAGATTTCTAGATAGCCAATAAGATGCTCACAAATGACCTCCTTTAGTAATGTCACTGTGTGGCCTGTAAACACAAACATAAATGCAGTATACCAAATAGATCAACATACTTTTAAATGTCACAGACATCTAAATATAATTTTTTCTCATTCATTTTATGGATACTGGATTTAAAAAAAAATAAAGCTAATTTTATGTCAATCACAAAACCTGCTGACAGGTGTCTCCATATGTTACAACAAGATTTCCTAGTCATGGGTCATTGCTTTGAAAGCAGCTAAAGAATGCTTGCGGGACTGTGACACAGCAAAAGGACTCCTGGGATCTCACGCAGTATCTCCTGACAGGGACAGAATTAACTCATGGCATCTTGGTATTTTCCAAACATGACAGCTCCCAGATCCATTGCCACTTATCACAGTGGGGGTTGAGGAGAAGAATTAACACATGCAGTAAGTAAATTCAACACAATCTTGTATGAGTCCTAAGGAGAATGTACTCAAACAGAATATCTAAATGGTTAAAATTGCAGGAGGCAGTAACCAAATACATAGACAGTAAGCAAAGTAATTCTTTTGAGAGGAGGGGGAGTCATGTAATTTTAATTTGCTCCCCAGCCTAATTTCCATAAAGCCAATGAATAAAGTATTCAGAATAATAAGTTGAAGAGCGCTTTATCTCTTCTTGAACTAGAACAAGAGTTTCAGTCAGGAGCTGAGGAAGGAATTAGGATTCTCTACTTCCTCCCCACCAACACACACAGAAGAGCTCACACAGTCCATGCCTCTTCCTAGAACAATGAGACATACATGCTTAAGCTCTAAGCTTTATACTTACATGGATGTACACTCTATAAACTGTGATTGTTACTAAACTCACTGCAGAGAGGAAGATGTTAGTAGAGAAAAGCAAATCATGTGTATCACGTAATAAATAAAAGTCTCACGAGCTATCTCTGTGACCTCAAGTCCAGTGTCACGTCAAAGAAGTCAGAAGTAGCCAGAAAGTATGGACAAGTTGAAATCAACGAACTTTTAGGGGGAAAAGTGAAATCAAAGAAGTATTTCTTGCTTTTGAATTTTAAATATAAAATAAGTTTTAATGCCACCTTTGAAACATATTTCCCAGCATAAGGAAAAGAAAACTTACAAGAAATAAGTTATAAATACAATATGATAACTTGGAAATAAAAGCAATTTAGGGTTCTGAAAAAGATAAAAGTAACACGAGAAAATAAATGCAGTAAAGCCAAGGATAAGAAAGCACAGCAGCTCCAATGCTATGTCATTCTGTCTAGGACAAAATGAGACGCTCCATATCCTACACGCGAACAGAGACTGGAGTACACTATAGCTTCACGGTGTAAAGAGCACACTGTACCCTCCACACGTGATGCCTACCTTCTCACTCCTGCTTCTTTACTTTGCCTTTTATAATAGAAAATTCTGCATTTATATTTCATATCAGAATTCATTCATGATACCAAGACCTATTAGTGTATATGGATACTTCAATTATATCACACGAACTTCCTTAAAATCTTATCTAACAATATTCTTCTATCCCCAAGAAGATGAACAAAATTTTAAGAACTATATACTATATACATTTAATGGGTATAAAGTATAAGATATATCCTAGATTTTTTTTTTCGGAGCTGGGGACCGAACCCAGGGCCTTGTGCTTGCTAGGCAAGCGCTCTACCACTGAGCTAAACCCCCAACCCCGATATATCCTAGACTTAATATGAAAGAATTTATGGAGTATACCATGATGGTGGTATTATTACAAGAATTTCATAAGTGATTAATTTAATCTTTCTAATAATTATTCAGTGAGGTGGGGACTATGAATACCTGAAGTTCCCATAAATGCCCACATGGGTTTAGAGAAGTCATTTCAACCAACTGATAAATGAATATTCTTGAAGTAAACCCTGACCACCTGGCCTACAGCCCACACTCTTAACCTCCATGCCCAGATGTGATATGTGGTAGGGTTCTTTCACAGGTCAACACACACACACACACACACACACACACACACACACACGCATGCACGCACACACCCACACATGTATGCACACACACACCTCTTCAGAGATTTTCCTTGGCATCTCAATTATTGCTATTGTCTCTTATGAAAGGCTCAGGAACAAAGACTTGGAACTAGAGGCATGCTTCTAACTTTGTAAGACACCAATTATCATCCCATCAAGTTCTGGGATCCCTATGCTGTCCCTTGCTCCACACAAATCTGTGAAGGAGGGATGTTACAACTTAGCATTTTATCTACCCCAGCCTTGAAAAGCCAAGATGATTCAGGCAGTATATCTGCAATATGTGCCTACCATCTATATTATATAATCTAACATAATTGGATACTAAATATGAATTGTGGTAATTGTTGTTGCCAGAGCATTTGAAGATGTATGAGAACTAAAAGAGATAATGACTGGACATAATTTTAGAAGAAAAACAGAAGCTGTTGTTTCAGACTTAGAATCAAATAGATCTTTAATCCAATTTTTCCCATTATTTATTTTTAAAGATGATTATTAAATCAAATCACTCAAATTCTGAGTTTCTACCTTTTAATTGATCTTTGGAGATTAAATTGGGTATAATATTAAATGCTTAGCAAATAATCTGGCATATAATATATACTGAAATACTAGTATGAATAAAATAATGTTTAAAATAATGTATTATTTTATTTCATTTAAAGTTACATATGTGTATTTTTTATTCAAAGTAAGAACTATTCTTTTGACTCCTAATAATGGCTTTTATTCAATCTCATCAAATAAAGTTTTCTCACAGTTGAAAAGTAACAGGTTTGTTAAATTCTCCATTCAACATTCTTAAGTATACATAAGATAGACAACCAAGAAAAGGCCTCACTTTGGCCTTATGAGTCTACTTAACCCTTCCAGTGATGATTGAAAAACATCTTCTACTTTGCTTGTATCAAAGTAGTGATATTTTGCTACAAATCACATGACTGGTCATGTCAAATAACAAGTAAAACAATGCAAGGATAATTTTTCACAGGGAGGAGTAAATGTAGACAAAATAATTCCACTGATACCAATTTATAAAGGCAAATAAATGTACTGTGGACATTAAAGAGTATCCACCTACAAACAGAAAACCAAATAGAACATTTGCTTCTGTCCTGCAAAGTACTGATTTGTTTTATCAACCTGATAATGGAAATCTGATCAGGAAGTAGGAGTTTAAAATAAATAGTTTTAACAGAAAATGTTTTAATAAAACTGTGAGCATGAAGCTACATAATGACAGTCAGAACGGTGAAAAGCTTACAATTCAGCAGCTGTGCGAATTTAAACAATCATGGACTCCCTAAAAGTAGCAGTTTCACCACTAGTAAATAGGTACACTAATGTTAGCCCACAGGCTATTGTAAGAATTAAATACCACACTAGGAAAGCAAAATACAGTGCTGGGAAGAGCAGCGATCCTTGCTAAGACAATGACTTGCCTAAATGGCCTTGTTACAAAAGGGAAATGTTGCTTCTTCCATTATGAAACTGCTGAGGACATGTCATAAGTCCACTAGAATGAGAAATAAAGATGCCACTGGGGTCACAGCAGAACATCTGGGAAGGAGAAGAAAAGTGCTGATAATGTTTCTTGCAAACGACAGGTTGGGTCAATGATTGTGCTAATGAGTCAGAGGTTTTTAGTTATTGGTTTCAATAGATAAACGTGTACATTAAAAGTTATGCTAAGAGAAATCCCAATTGATTATGACTGCCATGCTCCTGGAAATAGCCAAAATATCTGTTTTCTAAATCTTGAGCATTAAATTGGAATGCTCGGGAGCAAACTGCTGATTGCAATGAAAAAACCTGCAAGTTATCAGCTTCCATTTCTCTCACTGGAGTAAAACAATGAAACGATCAGTGAACACACGAGAAAACCGAAACATCCAGATCTAGGATGCTATGGGTTAATGATGCTGAAAAGCAACCCTTTCTTCATTTATCTAATCTGAATATTATGCATATTTATACTGCTTATTCAAAGATAGCTTTAGTCAGCTTAATGGTTTTGAATGTACTAATTGCATGGTTTCTCTTAGTCAAATAGATTTAAGCTGAAACAGTAAGATTCAAATATCATTCAGAGAGAAACTGAGTAACAGAGGAGACAGAGACAGAGACAGAAACATACACAGAGAGAGAAACAGAGAGAAAGGCGCAAAGGTTTTCAAAGCATATAGAAATCTTGGTTTTGTCTTATTTGTTTTTAGCAGTTTACCCAGAGGAGCTGAGTCTCAGGGAGTAATCAATGAACTCAGACATGGGAGGATGAACTGTCCTGTTAAGTAAGAAGGAAAAAGGTAATGGAATCCATGGCTAGGCACATATGGAAGGCTTACCATCAGAGAGAGTATGTGATGAAATAAGATATATAAATGAGGAGGTGCTATACTGAAAAGTACCTTGTTCAGAGTTGATCCAACAAGTTATTGGGTACAATTCTTTCATTTTCTTGGTGATGATAAGGGCCTAGCCTTTAGCAAAGAGAAATGAAAGACCACCATATTTTAAGCAGAACAGACTGTGGTTATATTTATATTTCAAATAGTACTTTTAGAAAGCACGGTATGGAAACTTACTGGACTAGAATAGACAAGGAAAATATCTATACTACAACTAAATTTGTTGAATGCTTACTGCCTGTCCACTGTGTCATTTCAATAAAGCAAGGACTATTATAATATAAAAACAAGAAGTATTTTTTTTCTGGTTGTAATGTAAAATCTCCCAAGAGAATCATGTGCTTGAGCACTTGCACCCAAGATGATTCTGGAAAGGGATTTTGTGGAGAAACTGAGACTAGCCTCTTACTGCTAGAAGTGGGTCACTGAGGGTGGATTTAAAAAATTGTATCTGCTTCCTGGTCTGGCTTAAATTCTCTACTTCCTAGTCTCATCAATGGAACCAGATGTTTCAATCTCCTGCCAGCACAGAGTGGTATGCTCTTTCACCATGCCTCTCCCTCACAGCAGACTGAAACACGAGACAAAGTAAATCCATCTTCCCTTTAGTTGATTCTTTCAGTCATTTACCCACAGCCAAAAGAAAAGCAACTAATACCTGTATGACTAATTCTTCTGTGAAAGAACTCATAAAACAAACAAACAAACAAAAAGTCCATGTTTCTTCATCACCATCCAGGTGCTCATGATTTCACAACACTTTCCTATTGTCCTTACACAAGAAAAAGGGACAGAGCAAGAAAAATGTGGATGTATTAAATTCAGCTTCAAGCAAATATTGATGAGATCTAATTGTAAAGCAATAAAAGTCTTTAGAAACCAGATAATGAATAAGATTAAAGGAGATAATGCAGAGGCTAAGGGGAAAATGATTACACATGGGAGTGACAATTATGGCTACAGAATTAAAGAGCTTAGGTATTTATGAGGGAAAAAAGAATGGTTAAGCTAAGCCATATTGATCCAGGTATTTGGATGCGGAAACTTCTCTAGGCCTAGAATAGGCAAAGTGGCTTTTGAGAATGCAATAAAGTGGTCAGGAGTGGCCCAGACTATTCTGGTCATGGAACCTATAGTGAAAACTTAGTTATGTTTGCTTAGCAATAAATGAGACCGGACAATGTACATTAGTTTCATGAGAAACTTAATTCTTTCCCATTCCCACAGTTCCTGACACAATGTTACCTTCCCACATTCCCAAGTTTTCTAAGTCTTTGTGTCTCTGGCACTACTGTGTACCAGATACAGAGCTGTACCTGGTTGTGAACCAAGGTCTGAAAGTACCACATCAAAGGGCTTTGCCTGAACCATTGCTGGGCAGCAGTTTCATCCAAACTGAACTGAAACCTTCCCTCCAGGAAACAGAAGGAATGTCTGTCCACTAGCATCAGGAAGGAAACAAACTAAGGAGTCTAAGAAAGCTGACATTTGCTGGATTCACAAGGCCTGTCCTCCAGGTTACAGAATCAACACACAACTGGTAGGGCGGTGCCGTCTCTCCAACTTGTGGAGCTGCAGCATCCGCAAATTATCTCTCAGACCGGAGTGGGCATTCAGGGTTGGAGCTGACTTAGAGTCATTCAGGATCCTTTAATTCCTTCTTCAGCCCTTCTGTAAGCCACCCCAAAGCACTCTGGTTCTCCAAGATGGACTCCAGTGGAAGGATTTAGGTCTGTCTTCTCTGCCTTATCTGAGGCAAAGAGGCATTCATTCTCATCTCTCCAGGAAAAGTCAGACAACATCATCCGTCTGAAACTAATCAGTGTCCTGGTTTGCTTTGCTTATTGAGAAATATTGTCATTTGATGCTTTTGTTTATCTCTTCATTTACAGACTCCCTCCCCCAAGATATAACTGAATTTTAAATTTCTGAAGAGAACGTGGTCATCTTCACGTCTATGCCCTCTGTACTAAAAGCCTGAAAAATCACAGGAATTAAAAGTGGTGGGGGAAAGCAAGAGGGGATGAATCAGAGGATGAATATTGTAGAGATAATTACCTTTAAGCCGTCATTTTTAGGGATTCAGTTGAAACTTTTACTCAAAGAACTGTGGGCCACTGTTTTGACCTATGTGAACATAAACTCTTCAGTAGCCTTGACCCTTCTGTGCAATGACTGTTGTAGCTTCATTGCATTCTTAGTGATGAGGCCTCAAATGACCTTTGCTTTAGGCTTCTTCCTACTGAAAGAGTGTTAGCTAAAACATAAATACCCAAAGGCAGACACTAAGTCTAATTCTTTTCTTTTTTTAATTTTCACAGGACAAAATACACTATTTTATAAAGAAGAGCATTTTATTCTTGAACAAAGACTAAGATGTAAAGTTAAATTATTAATAAAATAAGGCCTGAATTTTATATAGTAGAAATGTATCTATACTTTTAAAAACATAATGTAAGGGCCAGAGGGATGGCTCACTGTGGAAAAGTGTATACTGACAATACGATAACTACAATTTGATCCCTGGAACCCACATAGTGGAAGAAGAGAATGAATTGTCACAGCTTGTCCTCTGTCCCTGTCACATGCACTCATGCCCTTCATTGCACACATACTAAAGAAACAGATGCAGTAGACATACTTTATAAGAATATATCCAAATTGCCAAATCTAAAACTTAGAAGAAAGCTCTATGTTCTATACAAACACAGCAAAGAATTATACAATAATATGTTCAACTAAACAAAAAAATGAAGGTATTTGCACTATAGCTAAGAGTTGGAAAGAGATAACAGGGTCCAGGCCAATCATAAAGAAAAGGCTACCATCGAATGTAAACACTGAAAAGTTTTAAATAAACAACGTCCCGTTGTTATCTGTCCTAGTTACATGTACTTGTATGATGCTTTTCATCACAACAGCAATATGGCAGTCAAGCATACAGTGACCATGTATATTGTTTAATTAAGAAATAAATGATGTGTATTCATAACATTAGTAGGGTCATTCCTCTGTTCAGAAACAGAAGAATCTCAAATGCTGAAACCCTGGTACATTGTGGGAAATGTCTAATCCTATTGCCTCACAGCCTGCCTGTATCAAAACACTGTTTTATCACAATGCAGCTTTTAATAGCTGGAAATATGACTACCAAGTAGGAATGTCACACAAACATGATCTCCTCTCAACATGAAAGATGACTTTTCATAAGAGTGCTTCAGACACAGCACACATATTAAATGGAAGAATGACAATGCTGCCAAGCACATAGTCCTCCCGCCTACATCTATCAGTGTTCACTTTGATTTCCCGTTCCTCTCTACAGCCGCTCTGAAGCTATTTGTGAGATAACCATATCACACATTTCCCGATTTCCAAAGCTTAGCATGAAAATGTCCGCATTCTCGGTTCCGTATCCCTAGCTTTCTATTATTCTATTTCCATCCCCTGAGCCTCAGAGATGAAGACTCTCAATACACAACCCCCCCTTCATTTTCTCTTGTGAGAATCTCTGTGTATGTAAGGTAAGGGTTTACTTTAAGAATACCCTCGAAAAGGCTTTTGGTGATTGTTTCTCCCCATATTAGAGATGAGTCTTTTGACAATGAACCTAATGTATGAGTTATTACCTAAATCTTGATTATATCATTGGTATTATCACTTATTAGCAGTAAATCCTAGGAGCTACTAGTACATGCTCTACACTGGGCATCTCACTTAAAGTCTCAGTAACACAAAAAGCACATGCATGTGTTGTCACTTACAGGTGAAATTGAAGTCAAGGTAAAAACAACTTGTCCAAATTCAGGGGAAGGTTTTGGGGTTGCGAAAAATAGACTTTCCTTTCCCCATTTCATTCAAGATCCTTAGAAAATGATACTTATGCCAAAATGTGAATTATTTTGATTAGACTATGGAGGTGGTCTTGGCTCTTTGTAGTGTGAAATATTTAAAATAGATTCTGACATCTTCCACCAAAGCAATGACATCTATGTCTCTTTTCAAATATCCAATTTGGCCTTAATAATAAAAATTAATAATAATAATAATAATAATAATAATAATAATAATAGAAAATAAAATGGGCCATGAATTTTAAAAAGAGTGAGAAGGGCATGAGAGGCATTGGAAGAAAGAAACAGAGGAAAAAATTAGTGTAGTTATATTTTCTTTAAGGTAAATATGTACTAAGAAAAAGGAAATTTGAAAGAATGCATACCTCCTCCTAATTCTCTTAAGGGGCTTGCTGAGTGAAAGATGAAATTTTACCACCCTGAAGTTTCATTAGGAAGAGGTCACAGCAAATGCTGTGGTCAGAAGACTCAGTTGACCTCCCAGCTAGAAGCAATTGTCAGTTGACAGCCACAGCTGTGAGCATATTCTAGTTGAGAAAAACGTTTGCTGACTCTACTCTATCTACCATTGCAACTGTGAGCACATTCTTAGCTCTTACTGGGTAGTATGTTGGTCTCTGGATTCTCCCTTCTAATTCCTCAGCCTATAATCGGCTAGAAAAAAGAAATGAACATGGGGGTCTAGTTCTGCTGCAGTAAACTAGGAAGCCTTTAGAATGACCCAATCTAGCTTTCATTAGTGACATATGAGCTGGAACATGCTTATCTTTCCACACTTTTCATAAAATTCTTCTTCCTAATTTCTCCACAACATCTCATTATTCCAGAAGCCTGACACCATGATCTACCAGTAAACTCAGTCGAATTTGAAATGCACCCTTTCCTCATTCTTGGCCAGCTCTGTGAATGGAAAGAAGTGAGAAAAAAGAGCTTATTCTCTTTAATTGTTCCCAAGGAGAATTCTAAATCAACACAAGCTCTTCTAGCCCGGATCTTGTATTGAATAAGCTACAGTCCCACCTCCTGCACCTCTGGTTGCTACTACTGTCCTTTGCTACTACAACACCAGAGCCTGTTTTGGTCTTGTGTGGGTCAAAGGTCAGCAGGCCAATTCTAGCTCAGCTACGTAATATGACGTGTATGGGATCGAAAGAGCATGCTTATACTCTTGAGAAATCCGAATTTAAAAAAAGGGAATTTGGGTTTCCCATAGCTCACCTTACCCCTGGTTCTGCAGGATTTTTTAATCTATTCGATACTGACGCAAAAAAAGTGGATCAATTCATTATTAATTTATATAACCTAAAAGTGCACATACATCTCTCATTTGCAAAGTTGTTTGTAAATCTAATAAGATTTCCCCCATACCACTGTTCATGTACCCAGTGTTACTCTTGCTATTTTGTAAACTTATAATTCAATACTGCTCATGGATATTTTTTGGTGTGTGTGTGTGTGTGTGTGTGTGTGTGTGTGTGTGTGTGTGTGTGTCTACCATAATTGTAACCATATCTCTGGTTCCCGTTAAAAAACATCATTTTAGTTAAAAAATATGGGAAGCACTGTGGGTGGAATTCTCGTTTGAAAAAATAAAAATGGTTCAGAAAATTAAATGGTAAAGCATTTCAAGTAACTATTCTCCCCCATTTTACCTTTCTTTCTTGAAATGCACAAGGCAGATGACTGAGAACACATTTCAGGAAGTTGGAACTTTTCAATTCTTAAGAGATCCCTAAGGATAGATTCTAGCCTTACTTTTAGTGTTTTTATTTCACTGTGTAGTAAGTACATGTCTCTAGTTAACAGGTGGAAAATAAAAACAACTACAATAAACAAAGCCCCATTCAATATCCTTTTGCCAGATTTTTCTAGTTTTAAAGAGGTCCAGAGCTAGTATTTTGGCTATTCCTGAATCAATTCTTTTTATATCTTTCATTCTGGAATACTGAAAAAAGAGAAGCATGTTTTATTTCTTAAGTCTAACTCCTAATATGTAGTAAGTAATTAGAAGGCTAACTTAAAAAACTCCAAATATTTCTACTTCTTTTATGTGTGACCATATGACTATAAGATGTATAGATGCCCAAATTGTCTAATTGTTAAATTGAAAGATATATTTAAGAGTTGTATAATAATCTTTAAATAATGAATAAATCAATATTAATGCAATTATTGAATTTAACTTAAAAGATAATGATAGCACACTCTAGTATCCACTTAGTACCTTTTGCCTATTAATTGCTAATACTTCTAGAAAGTTTCATATTATTCTGAGTTATCTTACTCACTAATGTAATAATATAAAGAGCTTGAAAAATCTATAACCATTTTCATAAAAATAATTGTAACTACCAATATGTACTAAGACTAAACAGAATATGGGATGCTGGCTATGAATATGAATTCAATAAACTACCAAATGGGGAGCCCAAACTACCAACAAGATGTTGTAATACAAAGGAACGTTTTTATAGAAAAGAGATATCAGTTAGAATTGACAGGACAGAGAAAACCTAATGTTTAAGTGATAAGATTCATGTATATAAAGGCTCATAATACCTTTAATGAAATACAGAGCCTAGGCTCAGTGGTCAAATGGTCTGTTATTTCAGAGGACCTGAGTCAAATTCCCAGAACTCATGCTGGTTGACTCTTATCCTCTTATAATTCTGATTCCAAATGATTTATGGTGGTCTCAAACATGTGTACACCTCTCATCTCTCTCTCTCTCTCTCTCTCTCTCTCTCTCTTCTCTCTCCCTCCCTCTCTCTTTCTCTCTCTCCCTCCCTCTCTCTCTCCTCTCTCTCTCTCTCAGTCTGTCTTTCACACACACACACACACGCAACACACAAACACAAACACACACCACATCACATATTAAAAACAATTCTTTTTAAATTAAATGAAAAGAAAATATAGATATCAGCCAAGGAGATAACTCAACCAGAAAAAAACACTTGATTTACAAACATGACAGCCTGGCTAAAGAATCCACAGGTAAAAAGTTATGTGTGTCTTCTGGGCATGTTATTTCGGTGCTACAGGATTCAGAGACAGGAGGATAACAAGACTTGCTGGCTGTAAACCTGATACAGGTAAAGTAAGAGACCAAGTATCAAAGAAATAAGACAGAAACTGATAGGTATTCTAACTTCTGCACATTCACCTGCATACATGTGTGCCTACCACACACACACACACACACACACACACACACACACACACACACACACACACAGAGGGGGTGAGGCGAGGGGCAGGAGTTGGAATTCTGCATGAGCTTTTTCTTGTTTTTTGGAGAATGCTTCACATAATGATCCCATTTTCCTTAGAAACTAACACAAGGAGAAAGTTTGTTGTAGAATAATTAATATTTTCTTCCTCCTCTTCTTCTTCTTCTTCTTTTTTGTTTTTTTTACAAAAATAGAGTTGTATAAATTAATGGGAAATTAGCTTTGTCACTGAGATACACACAATAGTTTAATTATGCATTATGCTAAAATCAGTGAAATAATGATATAATATATAATAATTTTATGTAATAGAAAAAGAAAATTTCACAGATTATGTTTTAATTTTAATTTTCAGCCTCTATTAGAACAAATCAAACACACACATAGTTTTAAGATAATAGTGTCTAGAAACTTCACAGTGTTAAAATTTCTGAGGAAGGGAATATAATGAAATAAAATATAAACGTATAATAGAGGAAAATTAATAATCCCAGTACCCCCCAAGGCCTAAACCGCCTCATATTTGCTAATTAGAATTTTATGCAAAATAAGTTAATACTTAGGGCAAGAAAGAAATTTCATTAAATTCTGTGCCTGAGTCACCAGGGGAAGATGCTCAGCTAATGCTTTTAGTATAATTCTGAACAGAGCCTTGTAACCCAATAATACTGCCTTTACCTAAAAGGTATCACATGTTTGCTTAATTATTCAGTAGACATTTATTAAAATCCTTCTGTGTAGCATAAAAGCATACATTAACAAATATATAAGTAAAACATACATAATAAATATAGTAGAGAATCTTTCCCTTTCCTCAGAAATATTAAATATATTTTGGAAGTAAATACATGGACGTAAGGAACCAGCTATGGCAGTCTGAAAGAGCAATTAGAATAAACCACACAGGTAAATGGCACAGTTGCTGACACATGCATTGCAGAAGATTTGGTTCCTAACACTTCAGGTATAGTTAATAAAGATGACTATGGGGTCCTCCGATGATCTAGACAGAGAATGACTATTATGATATGAAGTATAAGTATGTCATGGGATGTCCTGATACAGTTAGATGTTCTGCCTTGCTGACTTAGAAAACATCCATCCTCCCTCCTGAGAGATGTGTGCATCCACCACATGGCATAGTGTTTAAAAGCTCTACCATACTGCTATTTCTGTAACTGTTAGAAGCTCGGTTCTTATCTCATCCTGGCTCTTTTGAATCAACTCTACAGTGTCATACTCCAGTTTCTATATACTGAGGTTCTACCAAGCACCAGCTTCAGCTTGGAGGGGTTCCTGAGGAAGGGCTGGTTGGGAGCAGCAGAGGAAACAGCTCTAAGTCAATGACAGAATGATAGGGTCTAAGCTAACAGCACTGTAGTCTATGCCAGATGGCCTCTAGATAGATGTTTGCTTGAGATAGCTTTTCTGTTTGAGACAGCTCTCTGTTTGAAATAGCTCTGCTCCAGATAACTCTAGATAACTCACTTTGATGGTCTTGAATTTTCTGACCAAAGTCAAAAATGCCAGAAAAATTCTAAGAGAACTCTTAG
>NC_046159.1:43765698-43773640 GCF_011064425.1 Rattus rattus
TTATTTCGGTGCTACAGGATTCAGAGACAGGAGGATAACAAGACTTGCTGGGCTGTAAACCTGATACAGGTAAAGTAAGAGACCAAGTATCAAAGAAATAAGACAGAAACTGATAGGCATTCTAACTTCTGCACATTCACCTGCATACATGTGTGCCCACTACACACACACACACACACACACACACACACACACACACAGAGGGGGTGAGGCGAGGAGCAGGAGTTGGAATTCTGCATGAGCTTTTTCTTGTTTCTTGGAGAATGCTTCACATAATGAACCTATTTTCCTTAGAAACTAACACAAGAAGAAAGTTTGTTGTAGAATAATTAATATTTTCTTCCTCCTCACTTCTTCTTCTTCTTTTTTTTTGTTTTTTTACAAAAATAGAGTTGTATAAATTAATGGAAATTAGCTTTGTTACTGAGATACACACAATAGTTTAATTATGCATTATGCTAAAATCAGTGAAATAATGATATAATATATAATAATTTTTTATGTAATAGAAAAAAGAAAATTTCACAGATTATGTTTTTAATTTTAATTTTTCAGCCTCTATTAGAACAAATCAAACACACACATAGTTTTAAGATAATAGTGTCTAGAAACTTCACAGTGTTAAAATTTCTGAGGAAGGGAATATAATGAAATAAAATATAAACGTATAATAGAGGAAAATTAATAATCCCAGTACCCCCCAAGGCCTAAACTGCCTCATATTTGCTAATTAGAATTTTATGCAAAATAAGTTACTACTAGGGCAAGAAAGAAATTCTCATTAAATTCTGTGCCTGGGAGTCACCAGGGGAAGATGCTGAAGCACGTTTTAGTATAATTCTGAACAGAGCTCTTGCAACCCAATAACACTGCCTTTACCTAAAAGGTATTACGTTTGCTTAATTATTCAGTAGACATTTATTAAAATCCTTTTGTGTAGCATAAAAGCATACACAATAAATATATAAGTAAAAACATACATAATAAATATAGCAGAGAATCTTCCCTTTCCTCTGTGAAATATTAAATATATTCTGGAAGTAACACATGGATGTAAGGAACCAGCTATGGCAGTCGAAAGAGCAATTAGAATAAACTACACAGGTAAATGGCACAGTTGCTGACACATGCATTGCAGAAGATTTGGTTCCTAACACTTCAGGTATAGTTAATAAAGATGACTATGGGGTCCTCCGATGATCTAGACAGAGAATGACTATTATGATATGAAGTATAAATATGTCATGGGATGTCCTGATACAGTTAGATGTTCTGCCTTGCTGACTTGAAAACATCCATCCTCCTCTCCTGAGAGATGTGTATCCACAAATATGGCATCATTGTTTAAAAAGCTCTATATCTGCTATTTGCAACTGTTAGAAGTCGGTTCTTATCTCATCCTGACTGTTTTGAATCAACACTACAGTGTCATACTCCAGTTTCTATATACTGAGGTTCTACCAAGCACCAGCTTCAGCTTGGAGGGCGTCCTGAGGAAGGGCTGGTTGGGAGCAGCAGAGGAAACAGCTCTAAGTCAATGATAGAATGATAGGGTCTAAGCTAACAGCACTGTAGTCTATGCCAGATGGCCCTCTAGATAGATGTTTGCTTGAGATAGCTTTCTGTTTGAGACAGCTCTCTGCTTGAAATAGCTCTCTGCTCCAGATAACTCTCTAGATAACTCACTAGATGTCTCTTGAATTTTCTGACCAAAGTCAAATAACCTGCCAGAAAAATTCTAAGAGAACTCTTAGCTTTCACTTACCAACTGTGGTTATGTTAGTAACATTAGTAATGCTGGAGGCATAAAGATTAGACAAGCCTCATGCCCCTGTTCCTTAATGGGTCTGGTCATTAGCCTTTCTTATATGGAGTCAGTAGCTATCTGTGACTCCTTCCTAATGTTTAGAACTAAAACTTTTCAATACCGTCATGATGACTGACCAGAGAGCAGTGACTGGAAAGGAATGTTTACACAGTGCGGAAAGATGTCATTCACTAAGCACTCAGGTCTTTTATGCAAACTATCTATTGTGAAAAGACACAGAAGGTCTTTGTTTTCCAAAATGACACATTTCTCCAACCACCCAATGACTACTTCTTAATCAGAATGTTTTTTGTTAAAAGTCCAAGGGTCATTCATTCTGATTTAGATCATAATGATGGTCCTCAAATTTCCCAACTTTCCCCAGACTCTGAGGATGGTCAAATTAGGAGGAATTGGGGGGCAGATTTTCCTGTGTTTTACAGTCTGTGTTTGAAACATAGTAGGCCTAATTACATATGTATGCAAAACATAAGTGATTTAGAATAGGGACATTTTGTTTGACAGTCCTATTATTCCTTAAAGAAGACAGTTGTTAACAAAAGTATTCTCATGGTTTTTACTTTAAAGTGCAGCTTTCAGAACTGCTTTGAAAAACCATATGACTTCCTTATTGTTGAATTTTTCTACTGCAATGCAAACTAAGATATTTACAAGTTCTTCTTTAAAATTATACTCTGGCCTAGTAAAAAGAACAATGAAAGTCATAGTTATAAAGGGGTATCCTTTATTGTGTGGTTTGCTTTAAAATTGGTACATAAATAAATAGTTTATTTGTTCCCTTCATGTGGCAATCGGTTTAGTGTCATTTGAATAGTGCACATAAATGCACATAAAAAGATTCATGCATGTCATTTAACTACTAATTGGTTATGCATACAGTGAAGTCTGAATGACACAGACAGAATGCAGCATCCCATTGAAAACAAAATTCAGGACTTTAATCTCTAGGGCAATTCTGTACTTACAGGGGCAGTGCATTTTGTCAGGACTACACAAAGCAAAGGGTTTGTCTCACTCAAATAATTTTAGTGTGCAGTACGCCAAATTCAGATGTAGTAAATTTTTATTGGGTTATGGGAGCTGCAAAAAGCTGGCAGAAAGACAGAAGCAACTACATGAATACATCAAAGACAACAGAATTGTGACACTTACAAAAGGGTCTTGATAAATGAATTATGTGAACATGTACAGATAAGAATGCAGATGTCTAGATGCTTGAACGAGGTGGTGCGGTGAGAAGTGTAAGTGAAGAAAAAGGACTTGTATGGAGTACTATGCAGCACATCCCTTTACTTTTAAGTTTCCAGTGACAGATAAACCCTTTCTGTCCCTAATTTTATTCAGTCTCAAAACAAACAAACAAACAAACAAAAACAAAAAAACCAACCAAACAAAAAGGACAAAACAACACGCATGGAGTACAAAGAAGTAGAAAATTCAGAGCCATTACAAAGTAAATGAAACATGTTCAGTGGGGTATTAGACCAGCCAATTGCTTTGGTTTGTTTCCTTCAACTATTCTAAGAGCTGTAACCATTTTAAGGCTCCAAGGACACCCTAGGGTTGAGATTGAATTAACTCTGTCAAACAGCCAAGAGTTCACATCCCAATCTCCAGCAGGCACAGGGCAGGGAGTAGGAAAGAAATAGGTCAATTGGGAAGTTTCATTAGCTCTGAAGCTTCATGCTAGGGCAACTGAATTCTAGCTGGGTCCCGACTTATTTAGCAGGGAGATCTTTAAAATAATATATTCTTCAAATTATGCTTACATGACACAGCATTTAGACCAGTGCTCAAATTTCAAAGTCATTGGGAATTCTTCAGATAAGGGTCTTTATCTTAAACAAGGTCATTAGAAAGCGGCCAACAAGGATGGACAATAGATAGTACTTCACCTTGTTAAATTAAGGACATCTCCAGAAACGTTAATGGGGATGTTCTTACAGGTATGTTTTGTTCAGTTTGCATAATGACATATTTAAGGTTTCAGTTGGCTTCTATTTCTCAAACATTAGGTGTTACCAGCTTTATTAAAGTCCTTATTTCTTTTTTAAGAATGAAGCAAGTGTGATGAAAGTGGTCTTCCCACAGGGCACAGCAGTTATCTTCCAAAGCTGAGCAGAGATTTTTGTATGAGAACAACTATTTTCTCTAGAACACTACAATCCCCAGTGTTCTTAACAACTCAAAAGGCCTGGTCATTAACCTTGAACTCTGGCCCTTAATGTAGTCTGTATAGACTTATATCATGAGCAAACTCATGCTACCAAAACCTCCATACTTAATTATCCATCTTGAGAGGGTATTGATATGTATTGTTCAATTTCTATTAAACTGTGACAGACAACCCATAGCTGTACTCTACAAAAATACCTTTTTGTTCACAGTTCATTTTTTCTGATACTTTCTAAATTAGCTCTTCTGAAACAGCCCTTCCACATTATAGCTTATATTTTTTTTTAAATTCACATACCTTGGGTTGTGCCTCATATCTAATAGATATATTATAAATAACCAAGTCCCATGGATTTTTACCATTGGATTACTGTTTTTGCAGTTTCATTCTTTCATGATTCATACATGTTTATATCTTAATAACATAAATTTGTCCCTTTAGAGATCACACATGTAATAAATAGAAATTTTAAAGTAGAATTTTACTTTGGAACTTAGTTGTGGTAGCAGCTGACCCAGTGAGTTGTGTAATGCTTAGAGGGGAAATGACAATGTTTTCTGAATTTGCTCTCTCTTCTTTCTTGTGCCTCTTTCTCAACCACTCTTCCTTCCCCTCTGGCATCATTCACCATCCATTTGTTTTCCCTTTCTCTCTTTTCTTCTCTCTAACCTTCCTGTTTTAGTCTTTCACCCATTCTTCTCTCTCCCACTTTTAATACCTTGATCTCATAGCTTACGCGGCAGTAGTCATGATATGAATAAATACAGTGATAAACTGAATAAAACAGACTAGGAGATAGATACTGTGAGTATGTTTGTTTGTGCCTTTGATGACACATGCTATGAAACAGCGAAGCTTCTTTCTGTGCCATGATCAAGGTAAAACATGGGATGTGTCCCTTCTGAATAGTAACAAGCAGAGTGAGTGGCTACCTCAGTGCTCTGCTAAATATCCTGACTCCTAACTTTAATTATTCATATTTTATTTGAAGGGAAAAGTACAATGACTTTTTCCAATGGCCAAAGGACTTCAGATGCCTGCTGCGAAGGTCTGGGGAAAATTTCATTTAAAAACCATTTTGGATTCCCTAATCTTATTTCTTTCTTATTGCTGTTCCCATCTATTTTATTAGGAATGATGTTTATAGGAAAATAATAGTTTTTCTTTCCAACCAACACCTTCGGATAGAACTTTTCTTTCCATTGTTATTACTGACATCTGGCTTTTGACCCACTTATACAATTACTCCCAACTATGTCAATTATATCATTGTTTAAAGATTTATCTGGGTCTGGCCTGATAAGCTGTAGTATTCTACATGGTCACACAATGCTTCTGTCTTTGCTCTCACCCTGGCTTGAGAATGTTCCAAGACATGGAAATAAATTCTCAAGCTTAGCACCACTGTCCGAAGAGGATTTAAAAATATCTTTTAAAATAATAAACCTATGCTATAACAAATTTTGTGTAACAGGGGATAGTAATGTTTGCATTACTTGTCCATTAATGTGCAAGTAGGTTAAAATTTGAGATAAATATGGCTGAGTCAATGCCTTGATTCCTAAGAATTATGTTTATAAGACAATATCTTTGTAAGATACTTTAAGTATGTAAAAGAAGACAATGCTGATTATTTTAATTTTGGTGTTTCTTGACCTGATCATAGTACTCACTTATGTAAAAAACAATCACATTTACATATTAGTCTGTAGGTGAAACACTACCTTGAGTTCTACTGCCTTTTTTCCCCATTGTGTATTCAGTCTGTTCTTGAACTTGACACTCTTCCTAGTTCGGCTTCACAGTGCTTGGATACCAGACAGGTGCCAGCAATACATATTATATTGAGAAACTAAATCCTTCTTCACCTATTCACTTAAGAATTTTACTGTGGCCAATATATGCTCAATACCATGATGGTTGACACAGTAATGAAAAAAACCAAGTACCTGTTTCATGGTAATTTCATAATCATTCAATGCATTAAAAAAGACAATATCCATGGTAGTGGTTAAAAGCAACAAATAAAAATAAACCAGGAAAAAGCCAATACTAAAAGTGTCAGACAGGAGACGAAGTCATGTTAATGCAAGCAAGATGTGTATGATAAATCAATGAAGTCATAAGTGGCTCATGGACCAGATTTTGAGATGTATCCCTTAACAGGAGAGAGGCAAAGTAAAAATGGAAAAGCTGCTTAGTTTGTCCACTTGAATTAAGCTCACATATTTTCCTATAACTTCTAATTTCTGATTTCTTTTCATACTTTATTGTTTAGTAGCATTCGTGTGTCTTGTCCCATTCTACACACACACACACACACACACACCATTACACATATGATCATTGAAAACATGATGCCATAGGTTTAACATAATGGTGAGTCATAAAAATATTAGTGATAAAAATTGCTAAAAAGTCTTATGGAAGGAAAAAGTCAAATAGCTGGAGAACTTTTCTTGTAAAGACAGGAGTCAAGTAAGCCATTAGCATATCTTCAAACATCTGAAACTCACAGAAAAAAAACAAAACCAGATTTTGTTTTCTATAGTCTTAAGTGGTAGAAAACCAGAAAAATGAAGGAAAAATCTTGGAAGATTAAGAACTGTTATAAACACAATTCTAACTTTGATGTAATACAAATACAGCCTTGGAAAACTGGGTAAGGAGATCCCCTATTAGAACTTGTGAAAGTTTGTAATAGTGTGGGGAGTGGCAGGCTCCCTCTGACCATTAAAATCCCCTGAGATAAGTCATTTATAAAGGGAAATATTATGGCCTATGCTATAGGGGGCTTTTAGGCCATGACAGGTTGGTCCCATTGTTGTGCATTTCTTCTGCATACCTGTGACAAGGCAGCACACCAGGCAGAAGTAGGGATAGAACTAGCTACTAAACTCATAGCCAGGAAGTAAAAGCAGAAAAGCCAATTTCTAACATCTAAAGAGACAACATGTGACCAGAAAACCTCCTAACTAACAACATTGCCACTGTAGGGTACAAGCCCTCTACATACTTGATCTGTGGAATAGCACAGTCCACCATGTCAACGGGAGGGAACTGAAAGGCCTTTAGAACCCAAAGCAGTGCATGTATTGATCCATCCTGGTCTCACTATGATTAATAATTCCGTGACTCATTATGGTATGACTGATGTCCACATGAAACAAGCCTTCTTCCTACAATCTGAGCACCTCATACCAGACATCATATGGGTGACTGCTGAGACAGAATTCCACATGAGAAAAAGTGAAAGTTTCAAACTGATGCCACTGGCCTGTAAAACAAGCAGTCTATCATATACTTTCGAAGTTTTCTCCTGTTGGAGCTTGTGTCCTCTAGGACTCTGTGGAACATTCCAGACACACATCCACATACTGACTCTTTAGGAATCATTCAACTAAGTGCCAGACACATTCTATAGCTCCATCAAAATGAGACAACAAAGTAATAAAATTGTTCACAACTACTTAAATGTCACAGTCAGGTCCCTCCTACCCCCGCCAGGTTTTCTTATGTTACTTTGATTTATTTTTAACTATTTCATTTGAAGTTTACATTTCATAAGATAAATGCATGTGGTCTAACTACCACAATTAAGAAACTAGCCATGCCTTTTGTAAGAATGCATCAAATACAAAACAGTTATGTATGTCCTAAATATAACTTTGGGTAACTGAATTCTAAAGAAATGTCTGTTCTCTGAAAAGAACACTGTAGGGATAAAGAGTGTAGCTCAGTTAGTAGGGTGCTTGCTTAGCATGTGAGGAGTCCCGGGGTCAATTGTCAATAACAATAATAGTGGCATTGAATGTACAGCCATAATATCAACACTGAGGTGATGACGGGGGACATAGGAACATCAGAAGCTCAAAGTCATATTTTGGCTGCTCAGTGAGGTCAAGCTATCAACAAGCATGAGACCCCAACTAAAAAGA
>NC_046159.1:43773740-43781872 GCF_011064425.1 Rattus rattus
CTCTAAGCAGCTGTCTCTAGTTAGCTCTTCCTAGGTAACTCAGTTCTTGCATACTAAAGCCCAGTCTTTTATTTACATATCAATTCAGTCATTTACCAGGGGTTCCCTTTTGATTAACCCACAGATCAGCATTTTATGACCTTAGGCCCTTGCTTAGAAAAGGACAGCAATTATTGTTTTTAATATAGCAAATGAATTCAGAGATTTCTCTGCCCTTATAAGCACAAACAATAACCTAGCTGGGTGGGATCCTACTCTGAGATCACCACTCCCATCATACCTGGTATTAAAGTTGCTCTATACCTCAGGCTGACCTTTAACTCACAAGTCTGCCTGCCTTAGTGAACACAGACACTTATGTTTAGCTGGTTGGGATCTTGCCCTCAGATCACTACTTCCTAAATCTCTTTATCTCCTTCCTTAATATCTTCCTGGTAATCTGGCTCCTTAGTGTAGCTACCGCGCTTCTTTTAGTCTGTGAAGCCCCCCATACAATGGACACTGCATTCTAATAGTGCAGTTTATAATACTGAAGTTGTATAGTTTGCATAGTTGAGAAATCATGTAAAGGACAGTTCTTTTGTACACTGATTTATGTATTCTAGGATTCATGTTTTCCATGTTGTTTCCCATAATCATAAGGACTGTCTTGAGGGTCACAGTATTGCAGAGACACATTCTTGCTTCCCAGATAAATGCTGTCTCTGATTACCATGAGGTCATTAAGGTATGTACAGAAAGGACATTCACCTGAAGGAACAACATAAAGAAAATATGAAGATCAATATACAAATAAGCCTATACCTAACAAATGGGAATACTTGTGGAGGCCCATGCCCTGCTGGCTTTGTTGCAGAGGTAGAAATCATGTCATACTGTCCTTTCAAAGGTCTAGCTTGATGTTGCTAGCACCAAGGCCAGATCTTTATACTTCTGTAGGATTTTAAAGACATCCATGGTACCAACTTAACTCTTGAGAAAACTGTAAAGGAACATGAGTTCCTTTATAGTTTCTACCAAACTTCATAGAAATTTATATTCAATGTAATAATAGAAGTCCTACTATGCAGATAAATAGAACACCTCTTATTCCATGGGAATTGTTACAAAAAAAGTGTCTTCATTTGCCACACCAGAGGAATTACTTTGACTTTCAAATCCTCTATCAGAGAAAAAGAAGATTTGAGCTAAGACCACTAACAACTATGGAAGCAAGTCTGTACTAAATAACATGATACTTAATTACAAGTTTTATGCTTCACAGAGACAATGTAAATGAATGATCTCCATAATAATTTCTGAGGAGAACCAAAATCCTACCCAGGAGCATAGTCAAATACCACCATTTCCAAAAACCAACTGGGCTCTTTGTTTTTTTATTATCTATTTTGTTAGAAAAAAGAATTTTTTACCTATCTTGATAGCTTAAAAGTGTATTTGAACACTGAAAATCTATTACTACCATTGAGATTATTGGAGCAGGTTTATTTGATTCATTATTTCCTTACCCAAAATGTTTTCCATTTCCGATAATCCATAAGGCCCTTACCCTAAAGAATCCTTTTGTTGATGTCCTGCTTCAAATATGAAAACTATTGGCCCTAACATTAATCTGCCATACCTCTCATTCACAGGTACCATTGCGTGAATGTGCCAGAATTAATTCTACAAGCATTGCAATTGAAACCCCATTATCTTCTCTCACTGGGACTTTAAAGGGAACAGAAAACGGACTTGCCTTTTCCTATGATGTTCAAATCCTCTCTTATTGAAGAAGAACATGGGGCATTTGTTAATTGTGAAAGTTTCTTTAATAAGTAAAGATCAGTAAATCACATCACACCTCATAATGTCTGCTATTTGGATGACATTGTAGAAATTTCGAAGGAAATCTTCACTGAACACTTGCTATGTATTCTAAGGATCCAAATGTCATCATATGGTTTAAGCACATTAACAGTCTATCAGGCAAGTATGCCTGTCATCTCTATTTTATAAAGTTAACAAGACTGAAGATGTTGGGTACTTTGACAAGTTCACACAGTTGGCAAATGATGGGAGATTTGATGTCAACTTCGGCTCTTCATTTTTAAAATGCAACTCTCTTGTCCTGTGTGACACCACTTCTCATGATACATAGATTACTGATGTTGGAAATGTGAATAGACACAGCCTTGTTACTGGAAGCTTTTTTCACTTACAAACTGTGGTTATATTGGTAACATTAGTAATGCTGGAGAGCATAAAAGATTAGACAAGCCTCATGCCTGTTCTTAATGGGTCTGGTCATTAGCCTCTTATGTAGGTCAGTAGCTATCTGTGACTCCCTTCCTAATATTTAAAACAAAACTTTTCAATACCGTCATGTTGACTGACCAGAGAGCAGTGACTGGAAAAGAATGTGTTTACTGAAATGTGGAAAGATGTCATTCACTAAGCACTCAGGTCTTTTTATGCAAACTATCTATTGTGAAAAAACTGAAGGTCTTTTTTGTTTTCCAAAATGACACATTTCTCCAACCACCAATGACTACTTCTTAATCAGGAATGTTTTTTGTTAAAAGTCCAAGGGTCATTCATTCTGATTTAGATCATAATGATGGTCCTCAAATTTCCCAACTTTCCCCCAGACTCTGAGGGATGGTCAAATTAGGAGGAATTGGGGCAGGATTTTCCTGTGTTTTACAGTCTGGTGTTTGAAACATAGAAGGCTAATTATATATGTATGCCAAACATAAGATGATTTAGAATAAGGACATTTTGTTTGACAGTCCTATTATTCCTAAAGAAGACAGTTGTTAACAAAAGTATTTCATGGTTTTTACTTTAAAGTGCAGCTTTTCAAAACTGCTTTTGAAAAAACCATATGACCTCCTTATTGTTGAATTTTTCTACTGCAATGCAAACTAAGATATTTACAAGTTCTTCTTTAAAATTATACTCTGGCCTAGTAAAAAGAGCAATGAAAGTCATAGTTATAAAGGGGTATCCTGTATTGTGTGGTTTGCTTTAAAATTGGTACATAAATAAATAGTTTATTTGTTCCCTTCATGTGGCAATCGGTTTAGTGTCATTTGAATAGTGCACATAAATGCACATAAAAAGATTCATGCATGTCATTTAACTACTAATTGGTTATGCATACAGTGAAGTCTGAATGACACAGACAGAATGCAGCATCCCATTGAAAACAAAATTCAGGACTTTAATCTCTAGGGCAATTCTGTACTTACAGGGGCAGTGCATTTTGTCAGGACTACACAAAGCAAAGGGTTAGTCTCACTCAAATAATTTTAATGTGCAGTAGGCCAAACTCAGATGTAGTAAATTTTTATTGGGTTATGGGAGCTGCAAAAAGCTGGCAGTAAGAAAGACAGAAGCAACTACATGAATACATCAAAGACAACAGAATTGTGACACTTACAAAAGGGTCTTGATAAATGAATTATGTGAACATGTACAGATAAGAATGCAGAAATTAGAGAAGCGACACCCTTCATAATAGAACCCAAATAATATAAAGTACCTTGTGACTTTAACCAAGCAAGTAAAAGATTTGTACAACAAGAACTTCAAGACTCTGAAGAAAGAAATTGAAGAAGACCTCAGAAGATGGAAAGATCTCCCATGCTCATGGATTGGCAGGATTAATATAGTAAAAATGGCCATTTTACCAAAAGCGATCTACAGATTCAATGCAATCCCCATCAAAATACCAATCCAATTCTTCAAAGAGTTAGACAGAACAATTTGCAAATTCATCTGGAATAGCAAAAAACCCAGGATAGCTAAAACTATCCTCAACAATAAAAGGACTTCAGGGGAATCTTATCCCCTGAACTCAAGCAGTATTTAGAGCAATAGTGATAAAACTGCATGGTATTGGTAACAGAGACAGACAGATGAACAATGGAATGAATTGAAGACCCAGAAATGAACCCACACACCTATGGTCACTTGATTTTTGACAAAGGGAGCCAAATCATCCAATGGAAAAAAGATAGCATTTTTTCAACAAATGGAAGCTATGGTTCAACTGGAAGGTCAACATGTAGAGAATGCAGATCGATCCATGCATATCACCTGTACAAAGCTTAAGTCCAAGTGGATCAAGGACCTCCACATCAAACCAGACACACTCAAACTAATAGAAGAAAAAAACTAGGGAAGCGTCTACGAACACATGGGCACTGGAAAAAATTTCCTGAACAAAACACCAATGGCTTATGTACAAGATCAGAATGCGACAAATGGGATCTCCATAAAACTACAAAGCTTCTGTAAGGCAAAGGACCTTCTGTAAAGGTCAGGACAAAACGGCAACCAACAGATTGGGAAAAGATCTTTACCAATCCTACAACAGATAGAGGCCTTATATCCAAAATATACAAAGAACTCAAAAAGTTAGACTGCAGGGAGACAAATAACCCTATTAAAAAAATGGGGTTCAGAGCTAAACAAAGAATTCACAGCTGAGGAATGCGGAATGGCTGAGAAACACCTAAAGAAATGTTCAACATCTTTGGTCATCAGGGAAATGCAAATCAAAAACAACCCCTGAGATTTCACCTCACCCAGTGAGAATGGCTAAGATCAAAAACTCAGGTGACAGCAAATGCTGGCTAGGGATGCGGAGAAAGAGGAACACTCTCCTCCATTGTTGGTGGGGTTGCAGACTGGTACAACCATTCTGTTCAAATCAGTCTGAGGTTTTCAGAAAATTGGACATTGAACTTTGCCTGAGGATCAGCTATACCTCTCTTGGGCATATACCAAAAGATGCCCCAACATATAAAAAGACACATGCTCCACTATGTTTCATGGCCTTATTTTATAAGCCAGAAGCTGGAAAGAACCCAGATGCCCTTCAACAGAGAATGGATACAGAAAATGTGGTACATCTACACAATGGAATATTACTCAGCTATCAAAAACAATGAGTTTTGAAATTTTAGGCAAATGGTTGAACTGGAAAATATCATCCTGGTGAGCTAACCCAATCACAGAAAAGACATACATGGTATGCACTTATTGATAAGTGGCTATTAGCCCAAATGCTTGAATTACCCTAGTTGCCTAGAACAAATGAAACTCAAGACGGATGATCAAAATGTGAAGGCTTCACTCCTTCTTTAAAAGGGGAACAAGAATACCCTTGGCAGGGAAGAGAGAGGCAAAGATTAAAACAGAGACTGAAGGAACATCCATTCAGAGCCTGCCCCACATGTGGCCCCATACATATACAACCACCCAATTAGACAAGATGGATGAAGCAAAAAGTGCAGACCGACAGGAATGGATGTGGAGATCGATCCTGAGAGACACAGCCAGAATACAGCAAATACAGAGGCGAATGCCAGCAGCAAACCACTGAACTGAGAATAGGACCCCCGTTGAAGGAATCAGAGAATGAACTGGAAGAGCTTGAAGGGGCTTGAGACCCTATATGTACAACAATGCCAAGCAACCAGAGCTTCCAGGGACTAAACCACTACCTAAAGACTATACCATGGACTGACCCTGGACTCTGACCCTCATAGGGTAACAATGAATATCCTAGTAAGAGCACCAGTGGAAGGGGAAGCCCTGGGTCCTACTAAGACTGGAACCCCCCAGTGACTAGACTGTCGGGGGAGGGCGGCAATGGGGGAGGTGGGGAGGAACACCCATAAGGAAGGGGGAGGAAGGGATGTTTGCCTGGAAACGGGAAAGGGAATAACCTTTTCGAAATGTATAAGAAATACTCAAGTTAATAAAAAAAAAAAAAAAAAAAAAAAAAAAAGAATGCAGATGTCTAGATGCTTGAACGAGGTGGTGCGGTGAGAAGTGTAAGTGAAGAAAAAGGACTTGTATGGAGTACTATGCAGCACATCCCTTTACTTTTAAGTTTCCAGTGACAGATAAACCCTTTCTGTCCCTAATTTTATTCAGTCTCAAAACAAACAAACAAACAAACAAACAAAAACAAAAAAACCAACCAAACAAAAAGGACAAAACAACATGCATGGAGTACAAAGAAGTAGAAAATTCAGAGCCATTACACGGTAAATGAAACATGTTCAGTGGGGTATTAGACCAGCCAATTTCTTTGGTTTGTTTCCCTCAACTATTCCAAGAGCTGTAACCATTTTAAGGCTCCAAGGACACCCTAGGGTTGAGATTGAATTAACTCTGTCAAACAGCCAAGAGTTCACATCCCAATCTCCAGCAGGCACAGAGCAGGGAGTAGGAAAGAAATAGGTCAATTGGGAAGTTTCATTAGCTCTGAAGCTTCATGCTAGAACAACTGAATTCTAATTCGACTTGTTTTAGCAGGGAGATCTTTAAAATAATATTTTTCAAATTATGTTTACATGACAGCATTTAGACCAGTGCTCAAATTTCAAAGTCATTGGGAATTCTGCAGATAAGGGTCTTTATCTTAAACAAGGTCATTAGAAAGCGGCCAACAAGGATGGACAATAGATAGTACTTCACTTTGTTAAATTAAAGACATCTCCAGAAACGTTAATGGGGATGTTCTTACAGGTATGTTTTGTTCAGTTTGCATACTGACATATTTAAGGTTTCAGTTGGCTTCTATTTCTCAAACATTAGGTGTTCCAGCTTTATTAAAGTCCTTATTTCTTTTTTAAGAATGAAGCAAGTGTGATGAAAGTGGTCTTCCCACAGGGCACAGCAGTTATCTTCCAAAGCTGAGCAGAGATTTTTGTATGAGAACAACTATTTTCTCTAGAGCACTGCAATCCCCAGTGTTCTTAACAACTCGAAAGGCCTGGTCATTAACCTTGAACTCTGGCCATTAATGTAGTCTGTATAGACTTATATCATGAGCAAACTCATGCTACCAAAACCTCCATACTTAATTATCCATCTTAATTATCAATAATAATATGTATTATTCAATCTCTATTAAACTGTGACAGACAACCCATAGCTGTATGCTCTACAAAAAATACCTTTTTTGTTCACAGTTCATTTTTCTGATACTTAAATTAGCTCTTCTGAACAGCCCTTATACCTTATAGCTTATATTTTTTTTTAAATTCACATACCTTGGGTTGTGCCTCATATCTAATAGATACATTATAAATAACCAAGTCCTGTGGATTTTTACCATTGGATTACTGTTTTTGCAGTGTCATTCTTTCATGATTCACACATGTTTATATCTTAATAACACAAATTTGTCCCTTTAGAGATCACACATGTAATAAATAGGAATTTTAAAATAGAATTTTGCTTTGGAACTTAGTTGTGGTAGCAGCTGACCCAGTGAGCTGTGTAATGCTTAGAGGGGAAATGACAATGTTTTCTGAATTTGCTCTCTCTTCTTTCTTGTGCCTCTTTCTCAACCACTCTTCCTTCCCCTCTGGCATCATTCACCATCCATTTGTTTTCCCTTTCTCTCTCTTCTTCTCTCTAACCTTCCTGTTTTAGTCTTTCACCCATTCTTCTCTCTCCCACTTTTACTACCTTGACCTCATAACTTACACGGCAGTAGTCATGATATGAATAAATACAGTGATAAACTGAATAAAACAGATTAGGAGATAGATACTGTGAGTATGTTTGTTTGTGCCTTTGATGACACATGCTATGAAACAGCGAAGCTTCTTTCTGTGCCATGATCAAAGTGAAACATGGGATGTGTCCCTTCTGAATAGTAAGAAGCAGAGTGAGTGGCTACCTCAGTGCTCTGCTAAATATCCTGACTCCTAATTTTAATTATTCATATTTTATTTGAAGGGAAAAGTACAATGACTTTTTCCAATGGCCAAAGGACTTCAGATGCCTGCTGCGAAGGTCTGGGGAAAATTTCATTTAAAAACCATTTTGTATTTCCTAATCTTATTTCTTTCTTATTGCTCTTCCATCTATTTTATTGGAATGATGTTTATAGGAAAATAATAGTTTTCTTTCCAACCAACACCTTTGGTTAGAACTTTTTCTTTCCATTGTTATTCTGACATCTGGCTTTTTGACCCACATATCAATTACTCCCAACTATGTCAATTATATCATTGTTTAAAGATTTATCTGGGTCTGGCCTGATAAGCTGTAGTATTCTACATGGTCACCAATGCTTCTGTCTTTGCTCTCACCCTGGCTTGAGAATGTTCCAAGACATG